>NW_006239159.1:317829-372318 GCF_000226075.1 Solanum tuberosum
TCGTACATTCAATGTACTGATGCCAGTTGGCCTGCATCATCTTATGATGCAGACGCAGGTAACCAGGATCAGCATCCAGCTTGAGTATTTAGAGTCAGTGGTGAGCCTCATTACATTCCGGAGGACTCTTTTATTCGCTTTCTAGTTTAGTTCATTAGGATGTTGTGGGGTTGTCCCAACATCCATCTCAGTTGTTTAGAGGTTTCATAGACAGTTAATAGTTCAGTTGTCTTTACATTATCATTCAGATGTTGTTTAAAGACTGAGTTGTCATTTTGGCTAAACTATTATTTCTTAAGTATGAGTTATATTTTCTTATGTTTAAGTCTTCCACTGAGTTAAGTAAGCTAGGCCAAGGGTTCGTTTGAGGCCAGCAATGGTCTTCGAGTGCCAGTCCCGCCCAAGGGGTAGGCTCAGGGAGTGACAGTTGTCTAAACTCATCCCCATATCAATGCTCAATACTACTCCTAATAATATATAACTCATGTTCAAATGTATGAAATATAACTTTTTCTCAATTTGAGACAATTACTTAAAAGATCCTCTTAAAAGAGGTAATACTCTGAAATATCTCTGAACTCATAAACTCATTTAGAAATCAAGGTTTCTCTATTTTAAAAGTAAGAGTGTTACATTTGGGAATACTTAGTTCCATTATACTTCAATCATGAATACAACTCTTCTCATTCTCATATTTACTTCTCAAGACTTGGTGCAAAACCATTGTTGATTACAAAAGAATTCTCAAAATGACTCACTAAGACCTCTTGAACTTTCCTCTTAAACTTACTTTAGGTTGGAATGTAAATTAAGACATGTGATTAGGACATGTAGGATCTCTCAAGTATTAATGGAGCCTTTAGGAGCTAATACAAATAAGATAACGTATTCATGATTCAAAGGAAGACATTCGGAAAGAAGCATAGAAGGAAAAAGGGTCAGACGACCCTGGCGCACTATTTGTGTGGGGCGCCAGGCACCAAACTTCTGGCAGAAGTTTGGAGCGCACTATTGGCGTGGCGCGCCAGGAACCAAACTACTGACCAGAAGTTCTGGCGCTAAGGTGGTGCGCCGCCCCACCCCCATACCTAGAAATCCGACGATTGTTTCTTCTCAATTAAGGTCCTAACTCATTTGGAAGAGGGAAATTCTCCTAAACTCTTCCTGATTCTCAAACCCAACACGAATACATGAAGAATTTCATACAATCCCTTTCAAGAATGACAATGCATACTCAAGATCCTCAACCCAAGAAACTCAAAACCTCTATTGTTAAAGAACGAAACAAAAATCAAGAACTACTCACGATTTCATGGACGAATTCATGGATGAAGTAGATGTATTGCATGAGGACGAACAAGTCCAACATTGTGAGAAGCCTTACATACCTGGAAAGAACATTGTTCTGGGTGAAATCCTCAGTTCTTGAAAGAACGCTTGAAACCCTGCCCTTTTCTCCTCTTGAAACCTTGCTCTAAATCTCTAAGTGTTTAGGAACGTGAAAAAGTGGTCTAAATCAAATTAGACCCTTATTTGGTGTGAACAAAACGTGCTAAGCCTTGTGGGAAAAGGAAAAGACCAAAATACCCTTTTCTAAAATGGATGAAATGCCTTACTTATAGAGGCTTCACTCAAACAGGCATAACTTTTTTACTCCGAGCTCGAAATTTAGCAAACTTGGGGGCGTTTTAAAGAGGACTCAAAGACTTTCAATTTGATAGATCATGGGCCACCTAATTCTTTATGTGCTAAAAGATATGATCATTTAAAGTTGACCCAAAACTAAAAACTGACGGGTGACTTGTACGAACCTCTATTTAGCTCTTTTGAAGTCCGAGATGACCTCACACTCACATAGCCTGATATTTCACATGCAGTAAATTTTGTTATCCAGTTTATGCAATCAGCAACTGACGAACATCTTCATGTTGTAAAGAGAATATTCAGGTATGTGAAGACAACACTTCAATTTGGTCTAAAAATACTAGCAAGATCACCGCTCAATCTATAAGCTTTAGGGACATTTACAAAGAGTGTTACATGCCGCTAAAATATATTTTTAACGGCAATCAAGCTATTACCGTTAATTAATTGTATGTCGCTAAAAATAAAAAAAATTGATATAGTGCAACCACACTGGGTACTCAATTTATTTGGGTGCAAACTGCATAACTTGGGCACTGACGAAGCAGGGTTTTACCAGATTCAGAAGCAATCTAGGAGTATGCAGTCTGCCTCTTCACTAGCTTGAGGGGAGTGTTACGATATCAAGCTAGTATATTGACTACTTAGGACTCAATGTACGTATAACACTACTAGTTTTGTATGTATAAATAGAGGCTACAACAAAACCATTTTTTAGCGGTAAAAAATATACACATTAACATAGAGTGCTAAAGTCTTTATCGGCATTAGTTAATTATCATTGGATCCAATGTCGCTTTAGGCCTTTGAGACACTTACAAAGAGTGCTAATTGCCGTTAAAAATATATATTGTCACTAATTAAATGCTGCTAAAGATCATTTTTTGTTACAGCTGTCAATATGGGCTGACCCACCCCATCCGGGCTAACCCATATAGGCTTTGCAATTTGACGGGATAGGCCGGGCTAGCCCATTTTTATGTGGGCCAGAAAATGGTCGGCCCAGCCCACAAGTGTGTGGGCTACGGACTTTGCCAGGCCAACCCTCTTTTCTTAAAAGTATATTTTTTATAATTTTTTAAATTAAATTATAAGTTAAAAATATTATCATAAATATCGACTATTGTTACTACTTGTTAATCAAATACACAAATAAAATTATTTATATAATATTTATTAAGTTTGATTTCAAGTAAAAACATAAATAGCTAAATAGAAATATTAACTTAATTGTTTTTCCAATGATCATAATAAAACACAAAAACTATAATAATATTCCATAGGCTATGGCCTATGTAGTGATTCCCCTAGAAATTTTAGGAACTTTATTTTATGTAGTACATATTTTATAAACATAATTTGTATTTAAATTGTAATATTTCAAACTTTAAACAGATTTTGAGTCTAGACTCCTATTATTTTTAATACTCTATTTTATTTTTATTTTTTAATTAATTTTTATTTGGCCCACAGGACGGTCCTATCCATATTTCTCAAGCCCCACAAATCGACGGGCTTATTCAGGCCGGGCTAAAAAGCCCTTTTCTTAAATGAACTCCAAAATCGTAGCGCAGCCCTATCAAATCACGGGTTAGGCCATGCTGGCCCAACGGGCCTAGCTCATATTGACGGCTCTATTTTTGGTATAGTGATAATATTATCAAGCAATATACGAGATCCTTTCTCCTTCTCTTGGGCCTTGGCTGTGTGATTCTACAATTTCTTCTGTCATTGGAAAAATAAAAAAGCACCGTGAATCAAGAAGACAAAATATTTACACTACGAATCAAGCAAAATCTTGGATTCCCAAAGTATTTATCAAATAATTGAAACGATCTATTTTTAAAAGGAGGGAAGTTAGAATTTATTTTAAATAAAATTATATCATGATCTTTGATCTTTATAAGTTTGTTGGTTACGGATATATGTAGTTTAGATTTGTTGGTGCAATACTGAAAATATGATGCTAGGAGAAGTATGTCCTGAAAATAAGGATTGTCGTAAGGTAATAAGTACTTATTAATTTTTTCTAGCTAATCAGAAGTTTTATGTTCAAGTCTTATCAAGTAAAAGTAGTTTTGTTAGAAAATGTTTTACTTTAACTATGAGACTTTCTAGTGAGGACATAAATTATTTTAAAAAATATGATTTATGTCAATGGAAAATGACAGGAACTCACGGCCCACCACATTATCTTGCTAATCAATTAATCTTCCTACACCTTTGATTTTAGGAATTTAAATCATGTCGACAAATCATGTTTTTGTCAAATTTGGGATATGTGTGGAAAGTGGCACATAATACAAATGTTGAAGCTTTTATTGGATTCTTATTCATAGCTGTCAAATCCCTCTTTCAAAACTAAATTGTCATTTAAAATGATATCAGGTCGATGTGAGTTAAAGAAAGCTAAATTGGACAGTTTACTTTTTTTTTAAAAATAAATAAAATCTTGATGGTTGTTATAAGAGCCCATAGGATTATTCAAGATTTACTTATGTGGAATATGCCATTATTTAGTTGAAAAAAAAGATATTTTATTTGTGTTCGTGCATTATAATATTTTAAAGAGTGCGAGATATTCATATTTCAACCTAACTATTTATTTATTTATTTATTTTATTTTCTACTGTAAGTTGATATAATTTGTGGTATACATATCAATATATGCTAACACTGAGGAATCTTATGATAGCTGGTTAGGAAAATATTACATATGTATTACTATTAGATCCCATATAAGTAATACCATGTCTAGTAATAGTTAGTTAGGATTATGTATAAAATTAATACAGTGTTTGATTTGCAATTGAGAAACCTGTATATCTAATATATATATAAGTTGTGAGGAAATCTATGTATAATTTTATGCTAGATAGAAAATGAAATAAATAATACATGAATAATTAAACCTAGCATATCTAATCTCTCCATAAAATAATACATAATTTTTCTTAAAACTAATCCATATATTACTAATACAATTATCGCCTAAGTTATCAAAGAGTTCGCCTATATTATGAATAAGAACACAGTGGGAAGTAAAATTTAATATAAATACCACATTTGTTTTGTCTTAGTTAATATCGACCGCATACATAATTTTCAAATAATAATTCATTGGAATTAATGTTTGATGGGGTTGTTTTGCATGATGTTAGCTCTTTCTTGGCAATTCTTGCCAAAGAGCCATCATATGTTAGGGCTATATATTATTTAATGTTAATGCTGTCATCTTTCACAAGTGTTGGTTGTAGTAGTATTATTTATGAATTTAAAAAGAGAGAGACTTCTTCTTTAACACCAATGTATATTCATGAGTTAATTATTGTTAAATAGAATATTGATATTAATTAGACATGATGAAACGATAAAGATGGTACTATTATATCTTACGTATTTGTTTTTGATTTGACATATAAATATTCGATAAAAATACATTCTTTTTTTATGAATCTGCATGAATTGCGCTTGATTTGGTTGTGTGGACTTGTCATTCCCTTAATCAGAAAGCCCCAACCCTCATTTCAAACTCTTTGGCCTTTTGCTTCCAAATTGAAAAGACCAAGTTTATGTATCGACGTAAGCCTCTATAATAAAATACTTATAAAAAAAACAGCCCAAGAAGTCCAATTTGGTGGCAAAATACTAGATTACAAAGTTAAGTCTATCAATTACTTGATTAAGATTGGACTAGGTATATATATTTATTATTAAAAATGTATTATATTTCTATGAGTTATATATATCTGATTGAATGGTGTAATTCCAAAGTCACGAGTTTAAGATATGAAGGTTATTAAGGATGAAAGTGTAAAACACTAGCTATTTTCAAAATTCGAATATCCTATAGAAAAAATAAGAAAGGAAAGAGAGAGTTGCATCAAAGAAGAGACGCCGAACATAATTATAAATTTGAACTCAGTGGCATCTGCAAAGAGTTGGATGTATGTACTTCATAAATGTACATACATATTTACATGACACATTCTCTTTACGGAATGAATTAATCATTTGTATGTATTTCGTCTATTTGTATTATAAATTCATTGTGATGTCTTTAAAATTTATCATATTTACATGACACGCCTCTATATCACTTTGAAAATTTAAGTGTACCGCCACTTTATCTTCTTTTCTTTTGATAGAGTATTTATAAACTTATCAAATTATTAGGACGCATAACAACCACGTGTTCAATGACTTTTCATATCATTTTAATAACAAAAAGTACCTTTATGTCACGACCCAAAAATCGAGGTCATGATGGCACACATCTCGAGAATCTCAAAAATGGTGTGTAAGCCAAAAGAAAAACACATGCGAGACTCCCGAACTTGTTTTAACCTTTTTAGGTGTTGAGTTAGTTTCTCGTAATGTTCACGGATGTTGGGTCAAGGAGACCTCAGATTCATGTTTTGACGGTTCCATTGGGTCCGGAACATGAAGTATGATTGAATTGCATATGTGGTTTGTGATCACGAGGTTCCGAATGAATCTCGAGGGTCCTTTCGATGCTTTGAGAGTTAGATGTGTTTTCTGGTGCTGCAGGCCTCGCTTTTGCGAAGTTTTTGTCGCTTAAGTGACATCTGCTTAAGCAAAGGACATGTCGCTTAAGCGACCTTCATTTTAGTGAAGGCCGTTTGCTTTTGCAATTCCCGAGACTTTTTGCGGGGTTCACTTAAGCGAACCCCTGGTCTCTTTTGTGACATTTGAGAAGGGTTTTGACCTACACTTTTTACATTTTAAGTCCCATTTTCCATTTTTGAGATTGGGGAATTCGTGGCAATTTTGGAAAGGTTTTCTTGTGCTAAATCATTTGGGTAAGCTTCTATAATCTTAAACCTTCATTTTCCTTTGATTATTTATGGGTATTAACATCAAAATATGAGATTTTGATTGATGAACGATGAGGTTTTTTCAAGAACTCAAGTTCTTAGCTAAAATGGAGATTTTGAACTGATTTTAAGTCTTTTTTCGAAATTATTTTTCCCAATGAGTTCCTAAATCCTTAGGTAATGTTTTCAAGTATTAAATTATGGATTCAAACCTTACTTTCGGAATTAGATTTTGTGTTGATTGACCACTTTTCAAGAGATTTGATGTGGGTATTGTTGTTTCCAAAAATTTATTGTGAATACTTGCTTGTGTATAGATTGTGTGGCTTTGAAAGTGATTCGGACGGGGAAGACTCAACTCAAGGAGTGAATATTGATAGATTTAAGGCAAGTGATGTCCTTAACCTTGTATTCTAGTAGGATTCGTATACTTCCTTCGTTGCTTGTGTGTTGGGAGTAATGGGGAGAGGTGAAGGGTATTATCGTCCACTTAATACATCTAAATGAATAAAAATGGGGTTGAAATAAAAAAGGCTAAGTGATGAACATGATGATGTGAATTGCCTTATTGTGACCCTTGTTGATTAATTGATGAAATGTTTGAAAGCATGAATGTTGGACTTAAATTGTGTGAATTGTTGTCTCTTCTGTATGGTGTGATATTTCTTGTGTGCTTTGATTGTGAACACCGTGATGATGGATGTGATAATTTATGATGCCCAGGTCTTTGCCAGCGAGTGTCATGATGTCGAGGTCATTTCCGACAAGTATTTATAAAGCCGATGGGAAATGATTTCGCCTAGTGATTTGATATAAAGCCGATGTGAAATGGTTTCGGGTAGTGATTTGATATAAAGTCGATAAGAAATGGTTCCAGCTAGTGAGGTTGTGCCGATGAGAAATAGTTCTTGCAAAAGATTGATTAATATGACTTGATGCATTCGATGCTTATGTGTGACTTACTTGTTACTTGAGATTGATGTACTTGTTATGTGTGACAGAATAACTTAACTTTGAGAATGACTTACTTGATTCGTTTGATTGTTGATTGTGACTATTGATCTATGGATATTGGGCCTTGTGAGTCATGTATTATAGAAATTGCTAGGTTGGGCTAATTTTTGTGCAAGTTGTAGTTTAAGGAGGTTCGGTTGGAGTGTAAGGGGTATTCTATTTCTAGCTAGATGCCTTGTTTATTAGGTTGTTTGTTGGGTACCGTGTTGTTGGTACTCCCTCCTTGCTTCTACACTTGTGTAGGGTTCGAGCCTGGACCCGTGTGATCTTCTTCTTCTTCTCCTTACACTCGAGGCTCGTTGAAGGACTTGAGAGGTAGCTACTTGTCATCTTGGTGGGCCCTCTTTTCATGTTATCATGCTTTGTTCTACTTGAGAAGCAAAGACTTTTAAGATTTGTATTTATCTTTCAAATTTTGTATTTTTATTAGTGGATTGTACTCGTGACAACCAGATTTTGGGATATTGTTTAGAATGAATAAGTTGTCCGCCTTGTCTTGTTCTTGCTTTATATTTCCGCATTTCTTTCGCTTTCGTTGGATTGAGGTTGACTTGTCTTGGTGGAAATAGACAAGTACCATCATGTCTTTTTTTGGATCGTGACAATTTCCTTTCTTTGTTCTCCCGTTTTCTGGTTCTTATTATTAACTTAATTATTTTACTCCTTGATTGATATTTATTGATCTAGTTATCATTTAAAACTCAATGGACCAATAAGTATCTGTCATGCACATGCTTTGCTAGCTAGGGATAGTACTCCAAAATTAAAATTCAAACAAAAAATGTGTAAAGATTTTGTCGATTATTTGGCTTCGACATGTAAGGTAATCTTCCATTTACTTAGTGGGAAATAACCAAAACTTGAGTGAAAGAATAAATAAAGGTAACAGGTAAGAATTAGAGTAGGGATGTTCCCGAGTCAATTTGGATTGGTTATTGGTCAAAATCAAAATTAATTCAATTTAATTGATTTTAAAATTATCAAAATTAAACCAAACCAAATATCATATACATTTATCAATTCGGTTGTAATCGATTTCGGTTCGGTTATTAACCATATAAAAAAAAAAAAAAACAATTCATTCAAAACATGAAAAAGTGACAACAATTCATTCAAAACGAAAAATAGTTAGAATGAATGATATTACAGAACTTTCGATCACTGAATTTACTATGAATAAAGCTTCAAAATTCACTATTTTGTCCTAGAAGGAAGAGACTTTGACATTTTCAATCCCATAAAGAATTTTCATAGACACTCATATACATGAAACCAATAAGATAAATGTTCTCACCTTGGACATTTTTTGCTTTCATTAGTAAATTATAAATAAATTTTGATGAAAACATATATAAGATCTTTAAAATTATTGTTTATAAAAATAATATATTATGTATGTATAATAATAAAATATATGTATATAATTTGTTGGTTCGGTTCGGCTATTTCTTCAATTTTTTCAAACAAAATCATAATCAAAGCAAAGACTATCAGTTTTTTTTTAAATTTAAAACCAAATTATACTCAAATAAAAATAATTTATTTAATTGATTTGATTCGATTTCTTAATTTAGATTGATTGTTATCCAAACCGTGATAACTACAATAGAGTAAGTGATTTTATCTTTCATTATGGGAAGTTATAGTACTTGAGCACTATTGTAAAAAGGATATGAATCTCTACTCTTTTTGATGTCATCTAATACAAAATTGATCTATTGAACAAACATTCTCAAAATATAGCTTATAAATAATTTGTGGCTGTTTTTTTTTTTCGATTGGCTTTATAAATCGCTTAGATGACTTGGCATCTTAGGAGGGAGGATGTAGAGGTGTAAAAAATCAAACTGAAAATTAAATCAAATCAAATCATAAATCACTACAAGAAAAATGTGGTTTAAATGGAGATTTTCCTAGGGATTGCATACGAAAATTCGCAAGAAACTAAGTTTCCTGCGGAATTTCCTACCAAAAAATCCAATGATAAAACCTTCGTAGGTAATTATTTCCTGCGAATTTTAAAATCCCCAAGTAATTTACCTAGGGATTTATCTTTCGCAGGTAAATTACTTGGAAATTTTCTTTGCAAAAAATATACCAATTTTTTTTTTGTAAAAATTAACAAAAATGAAGTTTTCTAGACAATATTAATTTGTATCTCATAATTAATTATTTTGTTCTTCACCCCATACACATAGACACCTATTTAATTGTACTAACTTAATCCTAGTCCACTCTACTTAATTGCACTAACTTAATCCTAGCTCACCACCCAATGCCCAACCTATATGTAATTACTCTATTCTACCAATACTTTAACTAATAGCACTATAAATGCTAAAGATCATGTGTCTTCCACCGATGTGGTAAAAGGTACCATTAGCATTACACTAAATTTTGGTGTTTTTCTTCGATTTGATTAATTTTTAAAGCTAAATTTAATTAAATTAATTAAATATTAAAAATACAATATGGTTATTCATTATACAAAAAGTACTATAAAGTCACCTCATATTAATATGAGAACAAAGTATATCTTAAAATGTTGAGTAAAATTCATGTGATTTAACACTTCAAAAATAAAGCATGACAACTATTTATATATTAAAATAAATCACTACCACCTAACATATCATGAAAATTTTATGGTTACACTTTCTATAAGATAATATCTATAACTAAGCATATTAAATGTACACAAAATTTAAATTATGCATACAAACTTCTTATAAATAAATAATTGAAAATATAAATATACTTATAAATTTAATGTGCAAAGGAAGTTATAAATCAATAATTGATAGTATATCTTATTAGGTAATTTGGTATTTATAATTTTAATTTATCTTTTAATAATTATATTTTAATATACTTAATTTTATATTTGAAAATAAATATCATTTAATAACTTACTTTATAGAAATTATATATTTTTAATGCTAGTAAAAATATAATTTATTAATTGGACATACAAGTAAAAACTATTTATTTTTCTTTTCATATAATTCTATCAACAAGGGGCAATTAAACTTTTATGATAGTTATTTTTCTGCTGGATAAATGACTAGCCATATAATTTTAATTTTTTCTATCTTTCAAATAAAAAAACAAAATTAAAAAATGGTATCATTGATTTTTAGTGAGATGAAATATTAATTATATATAAGTTAAAAATATTTATCCGAAAATTTATGGTAATGTTCCAACACCATATTAGTTTGAAAAATATTTATGATAGTTACTTTTATGTTGGATAAACAATTAGCCATATAATTTTAATTCTTTTTATCTTTCAAATAAAAAAAATAAAATAAAAAATGGTATCATAGATTTTTAGTGAGATAAAATATTAATTAAAAAAAAATTCATCCTAAAATTTGTGGTAATGTTCCAACACCATATTAGATAGATAAATATTTATGATAATTATTTTTTTATTGGATAAATAACTAGCCATATAATTTTAATTCTTTGTTTCTTTCAAATAAAAAATAAAAAATGATAACATTGATTTTTAGTGAGATTAAATATTAATTATATATAAGTTAAAAATATTCATCCTAAAATTTATGATAATGTTCCAACACCTTATTAAATTGATACTATTGCATAATAATTTATTAAACCTAAAAATAGGGTAATTATTTAACAATAAATTTCATTCTAGTGATCATTTGTCCTTTTTATACTATTATATATTTTAATTTTTTTAAATATATTTTTAAGAAAATATTCCCCGAGGACTCCTAATTTTAAAAAATCCTTAGATTTCAATCAAAAAAAATTCCAATTAAATTATATAAAAAAAATATTCAAGTTTGCATATTTTCAAGTAAATCCCTCAAAAAATCTCTAATCAAATTCACAATAATAAAAATCCCCAAGTAATTCTTCAAGTAAGAAAATTCCTAAGTAAATCCCCAACAAAATTCATAAAACATGAATCTCTAGATAATACCACATAAGAAATATTTCTAGATAACCAAGTAATTATTTGCAAATAAATTTATCTAGGAATCTTCTTGCTAGAAGATAAAAAATATTTATTTTTTATTACTTGTGAATTTACCTATGAAAATGATATTTACAAATTATTTGCCGCAAATAATTCCCCAGATAATAATTTTGCGAAAATGGCGCCAAATTTACCCACCAATTTTTCTAGGAAACTATTTTTCGCAGGTAAAAAAGTCTATAATTTAAAATTTTCATAGATCCGCATAAAAATTCGTAGGAAATTTTTGCAAAAATAATCCCCAAGTAAAATTCACAGGTAATTAACAGTTTTCTAGTAGTGAATTAAGTCAAATTGAAAAAAAAATCGACTAATGATTTGTTTTAACTTAATTTGATATTGGAAAAAAAAATCTGTCTATACTTGGGTTGGTTTGATTTTAACTAAAGAAAGTCAACTCCTGACCAAATCAAACTGACATTATATACATAATTTTTAAAACTTATTTTATACATAAAAATATTTATTTTGATATGATTTCTAAATATTTCTTATACTTTTCATAATTTTTATCTTTTAACACATTATTTCAAGTTTTTGAGACTTAGAATTTTGAATAATCCAATAAATGTTATAGTCCATAGATATTAATAAGTTTAATAAAGCTCAAATCAAAATCAAATCAATACTAATGCTGACAAAAATAATTAATTCAACACTAAGAATGACAATAATGTTGAATATTTGTTCTTTAGTTTTACATTGGTTTAGACATTTAAAATACACAACCTAATTTTAATTTTTCTTTAATGTTTAATCATGTAATCAATACTATTAGACTTATTTTAGCATGATTTAGTATTTTTACGTTATGATATTTTTCATTATGACTTATTAATTTGTAATATTTATTTTATGTGATTTCAGTATTTTTTGTTGAATATTTTACTGTCATCCCTCATCTCATATTTTTGTGTTATTTTCTTAAGAAACACCTTAAATAGTTGTATTTTGGTAGGATTAAAGAAATATTTAACGCACAAGTTAATTATATGTTTGTATGAATATTTTACTGGAAAACTCCGAAAAATCCAAAAAAAATTGAATCAACTCAGTCATGTACACCCCTAGCAAAATGTATAAGAATAATATTGAATATGATATATTAATAATGTTGAGATTAGTTATATAATTTCTTATCCACTATTTGATTTGATGTATTCAAAATCAATTTTATCTTTCATCATCCATCTATTAATAATTCTAATATTGCTACTATCATGAATTGTTATAGTTAGTTAGACATCCCTATAATACTACAATAACAATACTCTCTTTACAAGGTACGGCTATTAAAATAATACCAAACAAGAACATATATATATATAAAATTTTGTTTTATATTTTACTTATATAGATGATATAAGCAAATAAAGAAATTTATCTTAGTCAATGGGAAGGTTGGTAAAAGAATTGAAACTTCAAACATGGGATTATTTATAAATCAAAATTCTAGATATAATGGAGTTTCTTTTTTATTACATACAATTAGGATAAGTTGTAGTGGATGCATGTGAAATTATTTTTAATTAGAAGAATGTCAGGCTACAAATAAATAAATGATAGTACCCCGCAAGCTCTTTTAAGCAAAATAAATTTTTGGTATAATATGCCAGACTATGTTGTCATGAAAAGTACTAACACACTTAGAACTTGTAATATTTTATAATAATTATTTTAATCAATTCATTTTATATGTAGTTAATTAGTTCATGATCTTCAAGTGGAAGATGCCCAACCTCACGCTTAGCTAAAGTTGGATGCTATTGCAGGTGATGTTTTAACTACTCAAAATATATTTTTTAAGAATAATTACTTATAAGTCAAGATTAGAGAAATTAATTGATAATGTTTTATTCTCACTTGAGATTTGATTTGACCCTTTATTTTATTCTGTTGGAATCATTTCATTTGGATGATTCTCCTCTTTCCTAATCTTGGTTGTTTATCAAATGATTTGTCATTCATGAATAATTAAATGAATAATGTATTTGACAAATTTTGTAACACCATAATTAGATATTTGAACATACATCCTATCTTCCCTTTCAATTAATTTTAGGTAGGGTCAAACAAGAAAAGTAGTTCAAAAATTTGAAATACATTTATAGTGGCAAATATTTTTAATTTTTCTTTCTTTCTCCCTAAGCTTTCAAAGTGAAGGGTCAATTACTCCAATAGAACCTTCACAGACAAACTAGGCTAAGATATTGGATCTACTCAAACAAATTACTGTGTAATAAATTAATTGTTGGGCATGCCTTTCAAGAATATAATATGTGTGCAATCAATTAGCATTATAGTGGAAATTTACACGTTCCTAATATCTCTAATTAGGGTTAGACATAAAATACTGAATTATCGAATCGAAATTTTTGGTAATGTGGTATTTGATAATTTGATATTCGATATTCGATATTCGATATGGTATTCATGAGCAAAATTTTAGTACAAGTCCAAAGAAAACGTTAAAGACTAAACATAAATAACCCAAATACATATGTATTTTAGTTGTGACAATTTGATTTTCTTGATGTCTTCTTACTTGTTGATCTTATATTATATCGTGCCTCCACATAGAAAAATAAAAATAATTGGAGCAATAATATTAACTTTGTAATACAATCGGCTACAACTTCAATATGGTATATTACCAAATACTGAATTACCGTACCGATCCGAAGTTTGATTTACGTATTACCGAATTACCAAATCAAAATTTAAGAATTCATTATTTCATATCTAAGGCAAGAGAAACCAAAGTTTAGATTAGTGCTAAACTTGAGTATTTAGGGAGTAATTTTTTTATCAATCGTTCAATGCCTTTATTGTAGTGTTATATATAAAATGTTCTGGTCTCAAGTTAAGTGTCCTTTATCCTGGAAAAATTATTGTTGTCTACAAAATAAACTCAATGCTATATAACTCAAAAACTAGGTTAACCCGTATAGGGAAGTCAATTATGATGGTTATTTTAGTGAAATATGATTTCTTTAATAAATAATGCATCTCTAAAAGAGGATTTTCGATTTAAAAAAGATCAGTTTGTTTGGAAGTTTCTACGCCAAAAACTAAAAAAAATGGCATGCCTACCAATAATAATGGCTTTAAAGCAACATAAGGTGAAAAGTACTTAAAACTCCGTGTGGACCGATCCTAAAGGAAAAACGTTGAAATTTACACCTTTAATTAATAAGTTCAACATTTGACTTCAACTCAAAAAGAGAAATAGAAAAGGATTGTAACTTGTAACAAGTAAGCTAGTGTGAACATTTTCATTTAATGGAAGATTTTAATTAATTACGTATCACTTTTACTAGTGCTTGCCCATAAAACGATATAATTAAAGTGATTTAAGAAAATGTAAGTTAAATTTATCTTGTGATATAAAGACACTGAAATAAAATCACTGCAAGGGAAAGGTTAATGAATTTGAGAACAATAAACTAATGAGCAATGTATTAAATCCTGGTAATTGAGCTTTGGTGGCCTAAGAACAACGTGGATGGAATCTCTTGACAATCGAAGAACTAGAAACCTTTTGGCTTGAAGAAATATGAGCATACAATGTGGAAATCAAAATTGGAGAACACCTAATACAGATAAGTACTAGTGGACAAATTATAGAAAAATCCTAAGGAACCGTTGCTTAGGGTTTGCCCCTCGTGTAGCTTTTCATTAGGTCACTAAGTCTACATTTATGTACCAATTGACGAAAATCTCGACCTTTTGCCTGAATTTATAGATTGACGAGTGTTGAAGATGAAGGAAGCTGATGATTGGAACATGTCAAAGGAACTGGTCCAAGGAAGTTGACTGACGTGTTTACTACTGTAGAGTTAGAGTCACACTAGGAATAGACTACTAAATACTAATTTATGTACGCCTAAGTTGATGTATCGTGTATGGGGCTAAAGTCAACTAGGATAAGGTGTTTTAGTTGTAGTAGTAATACTACTCATGTAAATAATATATTTGTATTGTAGTAAAACTCCTAGTGTAGCTAGTATAGGACTCTTCTCCTATATAAGGAGCATGTACTCAACAGTTTTCATTATCAATCCAATCCTTGATTTCTCTATACTTTACGTGAGAATTTTACATGGTATCAAAGCATTAAAGTTTTTCCACTCTTTAACATATTAGATCCATAAACCAGAATAACCACAATATCAAATTGCAATGGCCTCTTTACCAACACCCCTATCAACCTCCTCTCTTATTGCATCTTGTTCCATTAAACTCAAGCCAATAAATTATCTTATATGGAGAACACAAATGTCTTAGTTGATTCTAGTGATAAAATTAACCTACCTCATCACAGAGATGAACCAACTAAAAGTACATGTTCCACTGGACAGACTGTTGAGAAAGTTGTAGCAGTTGAGAAGGATGTAGAAGATATCAGCAATATTGATGATTGGGAGGAGAATGATGTGTTCCTAAGAAGTTGGATCTCAGGCACCTTAACAGAAGAAAGCATGTACTTGATTGTAGGTTGCTCAACTGCCAAGGAGATGTGGTAATGCTTGGAAGAAGCTTATCTTCAAGCAACAAGATAAGGAGTTTCAGCTCAAACAACAACTGCAAAGTGTTAGGTTAGGAACCAAAAAGATTGATGAATATATTAAGGAATTCAAAGGCATATATGATGGCCTTGCACCCATTCACAAGCCTGTGGATGAAGATAGCAAAGTAATTAGTTTTGCTAGAGGTCTAGGTCTCAAGTACAAGACCTTCAGGACTGTCATGCTAGGTAAGACACCATATCCCACTCTTAATCAATTTGTTAATACTCTCAGGAGTTTTGATATGAGGGAGTACGAAGAAGAAGTGCCACAATAAAACCATAACATGACATTCTCTGCCCAAAGCGGCAGGGGAAGAGGAAACTACTCTCAAAGAAGAGGAAACAATAACTTCAATTCCAGAGGAAGAGGCTTCAAGCCTGCTGGACAAGGAACAGGTTCGTATAATAGCAAATATAGACCAGGTTCTCAGAATAGTCCTTCAAGTGGAAGTCAGTAGAGGAACAGTACTTATGTATGTCAAATTTGTGGTAGGAATAACCATAATGCTCTTAAGTGTTTCTACATGTGGGACTACTCTTACCAAGCTGGAGATGAGCTACCACAAGCATTGGCTTCTACTAATCTACAAAACACTAATAATGACACCTTGTATGTGGACTCAGGAGCAAGTAGTCATATGACACACAACTCAAGTATTCTAACTGATCTTAGACACTACAATGGACCAGATAAAATCATTATTGGAAATGGATCAAAGTTAGACATAACACATGTTGCGAACATATCAGGATCATGCCTAAAGTTAAGAGAAGAGCTTGTAGTTCCTACAACTAATAAAAATCTACCCTCAGTTAGTAAATTTGCGAAGGATAATTGTTGCACTCTTGAATTTGATGAAACTAACTTTGTTGTAAAGGACAAGAAGACAAGGACATTGTTGGCGAAGGGATCTAAAAGGAATGGACTTTATGCTTTGGAATATAACAATCTATATGCTTTAACTGTTGCACACGGTTGGAACACATCAGACAACATGTGGCATACTAGATTAGGACACCGTAGTTTGAAGTCTTTAAAAGTTTTGAATAGTAATAAATGCATCAATGTTAGTAGTTGAAATAAAATGACTACTATTTGTTCTAGTTGCCAGATGAGCAAAAGTTGTAAACTTCCATTTGGTTTGAGAAATAAAATTGAGAAGGAACATTTATTGAAAATTCATTGTGTCTTGTGGGGACCTGCTCCTGTTGAATTTTCTCAACATATGAAATATTATATCATTTTTGTAGATAATCACACAAGATATACATGTATTTATCCACTAAGAAAGAAATCTGAATTTTTTGAGGTCTTGGTAAAATTCCAAAAAATGGTAAAAAAATAATTTTCTAAAGAAATTAAGATATTTTAGTGTGATGGAGGTGGTGAGTTTATCAAAACATACTTCATCAAGCATTTATAATATTGTGGCATTGTGAGACATATTTCATGTCCTAACACACCTGAACAAAATGGAATTTCAGAAAGAAAACATAGGCATATTGTGAAGACTGGTTTAACTTTACTACTTCATGCTAACCTACCATTGTTTCTATGGGTTGAGGCTTTCCTCACTGTAGTGGTCCTCATTAATAGACTGCCTTCCTTAGTCCTAAAGATCGTGACTCCATTTGTTAAGTTGTGTGGAGAGAAATCTGATTACAACAGCCTAAAGGTGTTTGGGTGTAGATGTTTTTTATATATCACGGGTAGAAACAAGTTCAGTCCAAAGACTTACCCGTATGTGTTTAAAAGGTACATCAGCTTACACAAATTATATAAATGTTATTATCCCTCTACAAGGAGGGTGTACATATCCAGACATATTGTGTTTGATAAAAACACATTACCCTATATGCCTCCAAGGCAATCTCAAACTAACATTGATGTCTCACCTCACCTTGCTACTTTTGTTGAATCTTTCTCTAAACTGCAGGCATATGATAATCATAATTCAGGGAAAGTACAGGCTGATAGTACGCAAGTTACTTGTGAAAATGCTACTACAACAACTCATATACACTTTGATGATGAGCGTGTTATTGACCCTCAGGTGCAGAATTAGATGATGATCATGAGGAACAGGTCAATGGTGATGATCCAGACAGTAATAACGAAACTCAAATTGATGAGGCTCCAATTGCAGATTTAGGATCTGCTAGTGGCAGTGAGGAACTGGTTGCACGTGCAGGTCCAGTCAATGGTGGTTTATCCAATCCCACTTTCTTTGTGTCTAATCCACGGGAAATACATTTAGAAGTTACTTCTCCAAGTGAAATCTTCCAAAGCATCATCAGCCTGCAGATACCACACTACAATCAACTACTTTTGTTGATGTACTTCTTGCACCACAAGGGCATCATATGATCACCAGACACAAGGCAAATGCACAACACCTTTCACTTGTTGCTCACAGCAGCAAAGAAATCTTGAGGGAACCAAATATTACTAAGAAAGCACTAAGGTCACCTCATTGGCTTGCATCAATGCAAGAGGAAATCAATGTTTTACATACTAATAAGACATGGATATTGGTGTCCGAATCTCCTGGTATAAACTTGGTTGGTCCAAAATGGGTGTTTAAGACAAAATTGAAAGTTGATGGAACAATAGATAGATACAAGGCCAAACTTGTGGCTAGGAGATTCTCTCAACTTGAAGGGATAAATTTTGAAGAAACATTTAGCCTGATGGTTAAAGCCACAGTTATTAGGGTGGTTCTATCCATTGCAGTCAACTCAAAATGGGAAGTTAGGTAACTAGGTGTCAAAAATGTCTTCCTCCATGGTTTCGTACAAGAGGAGGTGTACATGAGTCAACCTCCTAGATTCATTGATCTCAGGTATCCTCAGCATGTGTGTCTACTTAAAAATAAATTGTATGGTCTTAAACAAACACCAAGATCCTGGTTTGATAGGTTTAGCATGCATCTCCTACATATTGATTTCATCTATAGTAAAACAGATCCCTCATTATTTACTTTGCAAACTCACAAAGATACTATATATATTTCTCTTGTTATATGTGGATGATATTATTGTCACAGGAAGTAATCCATCATATCTCTCAAAGTTGGTTCTTCAACTTGGGAAAGAGTTTGCAATGAAAGATCTTAGTCCTTTACACTTTTTTCTAGGAGTAGATGTTAAGTATTTTGAAGGAGGAATAAGTCAGAGTAAGTATGATGCTGAGCTGCTGGACAAGACAAAGATGACTTTGGCAAAGGATGTAGCCACTCATTTGGCTCAAAAGCATGGTTTACATGAAGCTGTGGGAAGTCTTGTAAATGCATCCTTATACAGAATGATAGTAGGGAGTCTTCAATACTTGACACTCACTAGACCTCATATCATTTATGTTGTGAATTTAGCAAGCCAGTTTATGCAAAGTTCAAACATTGAACATCTTCGAGGAGTAAAAAGGATTCTCATATACATCAAAGGTACTCTACACTTTCGACTCATAATTATTTCACAATCACCATGTAGGTAGTATGGATATTCAGATATTGATTGGGGAGGTTGTACCACTACTAGGAGATCAACTATAGGCTATATCATCTACCTAGGTGCAAATTGTATTTCTTGGACTTCCAAGAAACAGTCCACCGTTGCCCGTTCGAGTGTTGAAGCTGAGTATAGAGCACTAGCCTCCACTATAGCAGAGATGACATGGATCATGTATCTACTTCATGATCTTGGGGTGTTCCTTCGATCTGTTCCTACATTATATTGTGATAACTTGAGTGCCTTGTACATAAAAGTTAATCCAGTTATGCATGCTAGAACCAAACATGTTGAAATGAACTATCATTTTGTTCGTGAGAAGGTGGCCAGAGGACAACTTCTTACTTAGTTTGTGAGGTCTAAGGGTTAGCTAGCTGACATTAATACCAAAGCATTGACAAAACAAGTCTTTTCTGAATTTTGCAATAAGCTAGGAGTTACAGTTCCTCCACTCACTAGCTTGAGATGAAGTGTTGAAGATGAAAGAAGTTGATAATTGGAACATGTCAAAGGAACTGGTCCAAGAAAGCTGACTAACGTGTTTACTGCTGTAGAGTTAGAGTCACACTAGGGATAGACTACTAAATCCTAACTTATGTACGACTAAGCTAATGTATCGTGTATGGAGCTAAAGTTGACTAGGATAAGGTGTTTTAGTTATAGTAGTAATACTACTCATGTAAATAATATATTTATATTGTAGTAGGACTTCTAGTGTAGCTAGTATAGGACTCTTATCCTATTTAAGGAGCATGTACTCAACAATTTTCATTATCAATACAATCCTTGATTTTCCTATACTTTTCGTAAGAATTCTACAACAAGCATAGCTTATCTTTATCTTGTCCAATAGCATATCTGCATCCGAAAATTTACCTTCAGAGCTTGACATGTTGTACTGGTGAGGCACCAATAATATTGCATATATGTCGTCATGTATCAAACAACATGATATGCATTATATATAAATATCAAAATGTATCATGTAGGACATACACACATTTACGTATAATGTATCATGTATCTCGTTATACTTTTCATAGTGTTTTTGGTATTTTAATCATTTATTTGATAAATATTTCGAGTTAATATCATATAAAAAAATCAGATAACAAATCAGATATACGTTATGTGTCTGAGATACACACTATAAAACTAAGATATATAATTAAAAAAATCATTTATCTTAAATATACTATCATTACTATTAAGAAGATATACATTATATTTTTGAGATACAGGCGTGAAAAATTAAGATATATGCTAACAAAATCATTAATCTTAAATCTTAGATCATTACTCTTAAAAAGATATACATTATGTTTCTGAGATACAAGCTAAAAAAACTAAGATACATTCTAACAAAATTATTAATCTTAATTCTAAGAAATTACTCTTAAAAAGATATACATTACGTTTATGAGATACATCCTACAAAACAATAACCGATATGACTAATTTTTTCCGATGGTCTATGACATATATTTACACTACAGATATAACTATATCTTTGTCCTTATACAAGTGCTTAAATCTAAACAACATTGTGATTATAGTCGACAATAACATGATTCAAATTCGTATCCAAAACGCATAACGCTTCAACATTACGATTCTTTTCAAGAAGTAATGTTGTTTCAATTGTTCCTTCAGCTCCCACTTGAACAATTGACGTATCAGAATCAAAAGATATTTCACCATTACTGCTACATCTAAATATTTGCTCTTTAGCTGTTATGAATAATGGATACAACCCGCAATTGAATTAACGTTTTTTTAATTTCATAAAAAAAAATCTTATTCCCATTTCGTTTTGAATTTCATTGCGGTTAAATTGTCTTCCATCATGTATCTGGTCTTCATACTTTTACGTGAACAATCGATTTCAAGTTGTGCTGAAATACCTTCAACTAGATTGTTGTAGGTGACATTATATTTCCATAGTACTCAATCGATCCAATAATTTTCATAATCAGTATCTGAAATTCATGAACCCGAATGCCTCAACACTATATGATATTAGCCATTGTGAAAAAAATCCAAAACCTCAAGAAACAAAGAAAAGAAAAAATGAATTGTTATCAAGAAGATGAATTACCATATTTTGATTTTATGATTTCGTTATTTTAAGAAAATTTGTTAAAGTTGGTATGCTAGGGGTCCTGTAAACATGTTAGAGTCGTCATTTGATCCTTAATTACTCCTTTGATTAAGAAAATCAGTTACATCCATTTAATTCAAACTGATAAAACATGTATCTCAATTTTTAAAACTGACAGATACATGTATCTGACGAGTAACGATACATGTATTCAAAAAATGAAATATGGTACATGATGTAATATTCTAAACTATCGAGAATCCTAGTATTAGGACCTAAACTAGTGAGATTTATGTAGTTTGCTCTTTACTTAGAGCATGTTTGGATTGACTTAAAAGTTGATCAAACCTACTTTCAAGTCATTTTTAGCTTTTGAAAATGTTTGACAAAGGTAAAAATAACTTTAAAAAAAACGTTAAAAACCAAAAGTATGAGTCCCCCACTTTTTATTTTTTTGACTTAAAAGTCATTTAAAGTTTGTCTTTTTATTTTTTGACTAAAAAGCTACTCTTTTTTTCTGCCTATCCAAACGGGCTCTAAATCCATGCGTCTATCGAAAATAATATCTCTATTTCCCACTAAATAGAAATAAGGTTGAGTACATGTCACTTTATCTAGACCCACATGTGATGTTACATTGGATTTGTGGTTGTATCTCAGTGTCATTTTAGTTTGTCCAAAAAGTGATCAATTTCTTTCTCTCTTTTTTTTAAATTTAATCTTTATATATAAATTTTAGTTTTCATAAGAAAAAAATAAAAATTCATGTAAAAACCTTACTAGTACTCATTTAAAACGATAATTTAAACACTTTATGTATATTTAATTATATATTGATTTTTTAAATTTCTTAAGTCGGTACTCTCAAACGCATTCACACAAGATGGAGAATTAACGCATGTGAAATAAGTATTAAGGATGTAGTTCTGTCAGCTGTGGATGAAGTTGTTCTTTCTTTAATTAAAGGTCTTAAATTTGAGCTTTAGGTATCAAAAAAAAAATTATGCGAAGAGCTTCCCCTGATTGGGGCCCTATACAACGCGAAATCTAAATCAATCGAGTTCTAATATGGATACCAAATATAGCTAGGGGGTATTTGTTCATTTCGCTTATCTTTGTCAATTTATATGAAAAGCTATTAATCCATAGTGTCATTTTACTTCGTCTAACATTAAATTTTATTTATTTATTCATTTTAACAAATCAATACAATATATTTTTGATATTATTTTTAAAATTCAGATTTTGAGAATACAATTATTAGGTAAAACAAACCTATAATAACGACTTTCATACTGAGTCAAACAAAATGAAATGAATGGAGTAATTAAATTTTCTTTCTGTCTCAAATTATTTATTGTAATTTTTAAAATTAATTATTGTTTAAGATTAAATTTATTATTTATTTCTCATTAACCCTTAGAAATATTTGTTTTTAAAAAATTATAAAGATCTCAATCAATAAATATTTAATAGAAAATTATATTTTAAAAATAAAATAATTTAAATATTTTACTAATTAATATTAGAACTTATCTAAAGAAAATTATGACAAATAATTTAGGGAGAAAGTATTTGTAAAGTGGAGAGCAAATAAAGGTGGATGATGAGAGCACGTAATGTTTTGTTTTGTTTTGTTTTGTTGTGATGATCCGTACAGAGACAAGACGCAGTTAAAGGAAAACTGGGAAACACAAAAACTGTGGGACCCACTCCCCACTTGTCCAGATCTCACTGCCTCACACGTGGGACAGACCAGGTCCCACTTTATTTAAAAGATAATCACAAAAGTTCACAACCATTAAAGAAAAAGATACCACTATCTATTGTGTAGTGAATGAGATAGCTTCTTAATATATTAGAAATTTCGAGTATGAATATATTTTTAATAGAAAATATGAAATTTTATATTGTACAAATCTGAATTAGTAGGATTACATTATCGGAACAAACGCTGGATAGAAACCGAAGAAAGAAAAAGATTTATCTTATAAATCATCTGCAAATACATTTTTTTTTCATTTCATCCTTTTTTTTTTTAAAAATAGAAAAATACAATACGATGTTATAATTGTTCAAATCCCCTTCCTAATTAAGTTATTTTTTAAAGGAACTTGTAAGAAGATTTAGGACAAAGTTACGGAATTCCAGTAACACTAATTTAGATTTATTTTGTCTAATAGTACTACCTCTTTATCGCATTTATGACACTTAAAATGATATTTTTCTCTTTTTAAATTTATTTAATCTAATCTTATTTTATAAGTACCTAACATGTTGGGAAATTTTACTATTACTCAACAAAATAATTTAACTATTTTTTACGCTCTATAAGTTTTTAATATTGGTACTCAAATATAGGTAAAATAAAAAATATATAAAGTTAATTTGAAGCGAATGAGTATGTAATTTATTACTCCCTCCGTCCCATTTTATGTGAGATAGTTTGACTCGACATGAAGTTTAAGAAAAAAAGGAACACTTTCAAAATTTATGGTCCAAAATAAATGATAAAAAATTGTGACTGTAAATCATTTCATTAAAAATAAAATAGACATTTTATAGTTAAATTATTACTTAATATAAAAATATGTCATTCTTTTTAGAATTGACTAAAAAGAAAAATATATCATATAAATTAAATTGGGGCAGAGGGATTATATTTAAGAAGAATTGCAGTGTATATTTGGTAGGTTTAAAAATTTGAAAGTCCATTTTAAGTAAGTTAAAATAAGGAAAAAAACAAAAGTGTGAAAAGAAGAAAATAAAAAGAAAAAGAGGGTGACGTGGAGGTTTGGACAACGTGGCATAGACCCAAAATGTCAGTTACTGCATCGGAATTCACAGCCACGTAATCACGTTATCCCCGCAGTATCACAAGGAAAAAAGAAACCTCAATTTACGGACAAGTCCCTGCAAATTAGCTGACTCACCGTCTTTTAGCAGGGTGTATAAAAATAATGTTAAATATAATATATTAGTAATTCTTCACTAATTATATATAGATTATTTTTTATGCATTGTCTTGTTTAGTGTATTAAAAATAACATGCATTGAATAAAATATTCTTTCACAATTATAATGGAAAAAATACAAAAATAAAATGTTTTAAGGGACAATGAGGTCTTTATTAACTATGATAATGAATATATTAAAACCTCTTGCATTACTAATATCGTATACACACTTCAATATACAATAGAGTGTATAACTAATTAGTTATACATAACTAGGTTGAAAAATGTACCAAACAATGTATGCATTAACTTTGTATACTACTAATATTTGGTTTGGTATACTTTTTTTTAGCTATATCCCCTATTTAATATTATATGTTATTTATAACTAGTAGATGAAAAATCATGTACTAACAATGCAAGGATTTTAAATGCGTGTATTAGCATGGTTAAAACACAATCATCTCTCAAAACCTTTTTCACATTCGTTAATTATATCGCATTTGCGAGAATTTTTTTAAAAAGGATTATCCAATGCAAGATATTTTTAATACACTAAATCAAACATTGTATAAGAAATAAGTTTAGCATAATAATGTAAGCATAACTAATTAATACCATCATTATTAAAATTCTACATTTAATATTATTCTTATTCACCATATTCCAAAACCCCTTTTTTCTCTTAAAAACTTGATCAAATACCTCACTTTTTAAAAATGTGTTAAAAATAAATTAAATGTGTAAGATACATAATTTCAAATCTACGTCGAATAAATAAACAGTGAATTTGGAACTCAAAATTTATACTATCTCCCTTTTAAAATAAGTGATAATTTCAATTTGGACACAATCATTAAGAAAATTATTAATTATACATAAGTCGAATAAATAAACAGTGAATTTGGAACTCAAAATTTATACTATCTCCCTTTTAAAATAAGTGATAATTTCAATTTGGACACAATCATTAAGAAAATTATTAATTATACATAAGTCGAATAAATAAACAGTGAATTTTGGAACTCAAAATTTATACTATCTCCCTTTTAAAATAAGTGATAATTTCAATTTGGACACAATCATTAGAAAATTATTAATTATACATAAGTCGAATAAATAAACAGTGAATTTGGAACTCCAAAATTTATACTATCTCCCCTTTTAAAATAAGTGATAAATTTCAATTTGGACACAATCATTAAGAAAATTATTAATTATACATAAAAAAAAATTAAAGAAGTGATATTTTTTTAAAAATGATATAAAATATTATTTAGTTTAAAATAATATGAAAAAGATTTGTTTGTAAATGTAATTATAGTTGTTGAAAGTGTGGAGAGAAGAAATTAAATAGAATATGGATGTAATTATTGATTGGAGACAAGTGCGTGGAGATAGGAAAGTGATGGGTAGAAATGGAACGCAGAATGCACTTCAATGCACTAAACTCGATCTATTCAATTATACAACATTTTTTAATCATACAATAACACTGGATGATCAATTGATATGAAACGGAGGAATATTTATAGTATCGTATTTGATTAATTAATTAATTAATTAGAGAGTTAAATGATGAATGGTTGTTGCAAATGCAGGCAATCCCTTTTTTAGTTTTGCAATTTTCAAAGCATTTCGTATCGGTATTCTCGCTCTATTTTATCACTTTTTCTCTCTCTTTGACTCTCTAAAGGCTTTAAATAAAGGGCACTGCCCATTCTTCCCTCTCTACTTCCCCCAACTCCATTTGCATGCTCTCTCTCCTCTCATCTCCTTCTTTAACAACCCATAAGCCAAAGATTCAGAAATCATATACACATGGCTAGTGTTGAAGCAAGACATCTCAATCTTTTAAATCAACAAAGGTATGTATTTCTCATCGTCTTCTTCTTCTCTTTCTGGGTTGATTTGTTTTTAGATTTGCTGATATGGGTTTATTGGAAATTGCAGGAATTTGATAAATTCGAATGGATTTGTATACAATACCCAGATGAGTTCAGGACTGTTGCCAATGCCGGAGAATTATTTGCCGATTCAGATTCAGCCCAAGACGTCGGTGAATACTGAGAGTGGTCTTACCTTCAACCTGCCCACAAATGATGTAGTCGCTCCAAGGAAACGTTCAAGAGATTCATTCACTCCTTCTTTCTCTACCCCTCAGAAACCCTGCAACGGACTCTCTCAAATTCCATCGTTTGTCGGTGATGATGTTTTGCCACTTGTTCAACAGTATCAGTTGGATATCAATTCCATCATTTCTCACCATGTAAGCTTAATCCCCAATTCAATTCTCTCTGTTTTATTTTTTTCTTTTTCTTTCATTTACTCATTGTTTGTTTATTTACAGACGAAGAAAATAAGATTGGAATTAGAAGAGCAACAGAAATATCAATCGAGAATGCTGGTATCAGCAATTAGCGAAAGAGTAATGAAGAAAATGAAGGAAAAAGACGAACAAATACAGAGAATAGGAAAAATCAACTTAGTCCTACAAGAAAGAGTAAAAACTCTTTACATGGAAAATCAACTATGGAGAGACTTAGCACAAGCCAACGAAGCCACCGCCAATTCACTCCGCAGCAACTTAGAACAGGTCCTGGCACACGTTACCGAAGAACGCCTCTCCGCCGAGGAAGACGCCGAGTCATGCTGCGGCAGCAACAACGAAGAGGATGATAAAGAAGAAGAAGTGCGCACGTTAGCGGGAGATGCGCAGGATAAGAGAAACAGAATGTGCAGAAGGTGTGGAGAGAGGGAATCATGTGTATTGCTGTTACCGTGCAGACACTTGTGTTTATGCACAGTTTGTGGGTCAAGTTTACAGGATGCTTGCCCAGTGTGTAATTCGAATATGAATGCCACAGTTCATGTGAACATGTCTTCTTGATCCATCCATGGAAATCTTCAACAATCAAGATTAGACAAAATAGAGTTACAGGTTACTGTAAATTCACTTTTGGTACTAGTAAATGAATTGTTCATTCTTTCTCTATACATATTCTTTCACTTCTTCTTGAAATTTATTGTTCAAGACAATTCTTAAATATTTATTCAGGTCTAAATTATTTCAATAAGTATAAAGAAAAAATTTAAAATTATCTTTATTTCTAATTATAATAAGGTGACATTGGACGAATTAAAAAGGGAAAAAAAAGGTCACATAGTAAAAATAGTACTTCCCTCTTTTCACAATAATTGTTGGTTCAAGTCAAAAATAAAAAGTTGGAAGAATCATATTTTTGGTTTTTAAGTTATTTTTAATTTTGTTAAACACTTCTAAAAATTAAATATGGATTAAAAATAGATTTGATCAACTTTTAAACCAATTCCAAGAAGTTTGTGCGTGTTTGAATTAACTTATATTAAATAATTTTTTATTTCTAAAATATTAATTTTAAGTTTTGGAAGTGTTTGAAAAGAGTTAATATCTCCAACTTATAATTTTTTAAAGTTTTAATTTGTAAGCTATTTAAAATAAGTCAATCCAAATACCCGCAATCCCGAAAAGAAAGAATATCTTGAGAATGCTTCACGTTTTGGTGGGCATAATCTGTATTTAATTAGGACAGAAAATTTTGAATATAAAAAAAATTTTAAAATATAGGTATAGTTATATGTTGAATTTTTAAAGAGATATCTGTAAATAGAAAATGGATAGTTTTTTTTCGAATTTTTTTCGTAAGGTACATTAACATTTGTTCACACTACCCCTTGTTAATAATAAATATATATTTGCTTCCTCAAATTTTTACTTACGAAAATTTTGAAATTTTCTTCTTTTTTTCTATTACTATTCCTTCTGATTGTAAAGTAAGTTTTAAGCGTAAATAACAAGTACATCTCCAACAAGAATAATGAAAGAGAATTGCATTCGGGTTTTAGTACAATTTGTCCTTATGAAATTTAATCTCTTTTCATGTAAGTTTGTTGTATACTGAGGTTTGGAATTACAACAAACTTAAATGAAAGTCAAACCACACTTAAACCCTTCTAGTACTCGATGTATATGATTATTTCCTCAGAAAATAAATGAATAAACTACACTGATATCTCGATAGTTCAATCAGTATACAACGTACTGAAAGAACAATCAAATCACACTTAAAACATACATTATAATTGTAAGAAATATTGTAAAAAGGAGATATTTTTAAAATTTTCGTAAGTAAAAAATTGAGAAATCAAATGAATATTTATAACCAACAAATCGCAACATGAAAAGTTGCTATTGTGTCTTATTATGTTATTCAAATTGTATCTTTTCTCAGAATATTTTCTTTTTAAAAATAACGATTCATTTCTTATTCACATCTTTTAAAAGAATCTAACAAATTATAACCAAGGTTAATGATAAAGACTTTTGTGAGGCAGCAGAACATGAGATATGTTTTTATAGCTTTAGGGTCACTTTTTCCCCTTTCATAGATGTTGGACATTATAAACAATCACTATGAATAAGTTAGGAATGGCTCGTATCACATCTTTAATAAATATGTGGTCCTCTTAAATTAGGTATTTTCTTTGCAAAGACATGCCCTAAGAGGTTGAGACATTAATGATTCTTTTTAAAATGTCATATGACTTTTCTTGCACATTTATGGTGACATAAAGAGTCTCTTTTTTTTTTTTTTTTTTAGAATTGAGATATTAAATTAAATTACAACATAAATCTTAGAGTAATAATCATTTGTTTATTTGATTTTGGAGGTGGACCGGTGTATGAAATGAGAATGATGCATTCCTCCATCTCAATTTATCTTCTTTTTCTTAGTTCTTTAATAAAATTTTAATTAAGAATTTTCTTGATTATTTTATTTATGTTTTAAGATACTTAACTTCTTTGTATTAAATAAATAATCTATTTATTGATAATCACTCCATAATTAAAGTGTTTATAGTCTTCCAGAAAAATTAATATTAGAATAAAATACAAAAAATATTTTATTTTATTTTAAAATTGAAAATA
Organism: Solanum tuberosum; assembly: GCF_000226075.1. NCBI lineage: Eukaryota > Viridiplantae > Streptophyta > Magnoliopsida > Solanales > Solanaceae > Solanum > Solanum tuberosum. Next base: position 347,445 of record NW_006239159.1, read on the forward strand.
ATAGTAATTGAGATAACAATTTAAAAATACCATAAAAGATAATTTGAGACAGAAAAACGTATTGAATTTGATAGCTTATTAATTAATTAGTACTAAATCAAGATATATAGTAAAAGTTATGCAGAACAATGTGGCCCCAAAACCAAGTAATTCCCTTTCTTTGCAGGCATGTATAGTTGTAAAGTACTATTTATTCCTTGTTTTATAAATCATGCCTTTGCTATTCCCCCTTTTTAATGTCAGTATCACAACCAATATTATCTCAATACCTAATTAATAGGGATAGGCTATATAAATTACCTATGGTCATGTCTATTAATAAAAAATAATTAAATTTGTTATAAGATCAAGGACACACATCTCAATTTAACCAATTAGATTAAAAAATTAGCAGTTAAATATGTTTGTTAAGAAACTAAATGAAAATGTCTGAGAAAGTAAAGTGAGTAAAGAGTATGTAGGAATCAATAGAGCTTTGATGATTTGCGTTTGCAGTGAACCCAGAGACTTTAAAGTGTTGTTGGTCTCAAATTCAAAGATATTTATATAAAAATACGTGAGAACTAAGACTTAGAAAATATATAAAGTTTGAAACAGAAGAATACCAATATATTACTTAGAATTCAACTCTTAATAAGTGTGCTAAAATTACTATTCATATGCAACAAAGTAAATACATCAACATGTATTTGATGTATGTGTTATGCAAACTAATATTATATATTGTTGGCAAGGTATCATACACATATATTTGATGTATGTGTTCTTTTATCCTTTTACTAAATCATCGGGACATGAGCTCTTTTCTGTCTCAGTATGAGTTCCTACCTTTTTTCATACAACTTGTGATCCTAGTAATGACCTGAGGTCGAATTTTACATGATATACTTTGAGCCGAGCACTCTATCAAAGAAAATTTCAAGAATACTCTTTGTTCATCATATGTGCCACGTGTTCACCCATCATTTTGTGACTTTGTTACGACCTGAGTTATCGTTATACTCAAAGACACCACGTGCGGAATCTCAAAGTTCTTGAAAATGTGTTGTCAATTTAAAATTTGGGTACACAAAGATTTTGGTTAAAATTTGAATTAGTCCGGGCTGACGTTAGTCTGCCATATCGGGAAGCCTCCCGCTATAACGCTTGCATGACTGTTATATCCGGGTTGACGGAATCAAACCCTAAGTAAAATGATGTCTTTTTAATTTCCTCCCACTTTTCATGAAGAAATTAGGCAAGGGTTGCTTCAAAAATTCTCTTAAGCCACTCTCACCTTGGAAACCATGAAGGGTAGAGTTGACAACGGACGGAGGTGGGTGACTTGAGGTGAAGTGTGTGGGTTTATTGAAATATTTAAGTTTTCTGTTCTTGATTATGTGCTTGATATTATGTGGTGGATTTAGGTTGACGGATGATGTGTATGAGTACATATTGTTTGTACTGATACTACTCTTGCTATGTCACTTGGCGAAGTTTGATTGCAGGATTCAGTATATTTCTTAGGTGAAGACGGCGATGATCTCCGACAACTTTTACTTCTCTTTTCTTATGGTGGGAGTTGTGTCTTATTTCCTTTTATACATTATACTTTCTTAGTAGCCCTTGTAACTTTATAGACTAGTTCCTTGGGAGGATTTTTGGTTAATTGTAAAAAGATGATTCTTGCATTCGAGTTTTATGTCTATTCTAAAGTATTAAGAGATTTCATATGTGTATTTTATTTTTGCATTGTCCATTTTTTAAAATTGGGTGGTAAGGATTTTTCTATCTAGGTGATAGAGCAGGTGTCTGCACTAACTCGATGGATTGGGTCGTGACAATTTGATATCAGAGCCCAAATTACCGATCTTCAAGAACAAGAGTAAACATCGAATAGAGTCTTCAAGATTGATGTGTTGATGTCCACATTTAATATTTAGGGGGATATAAAACATTCTTATAGTCGTATCACTTCTTTACTCCTCTCATGCGGTCTGTCACTAGTCGTATGGGTTGAGTCCAATGGATATCTATGAATTCCAATTGGTAACTCAACTGTGAAAACTGGATGTCGTTGTCACGACTAGAGGGACACGAGTAATGAAAATCAAAACTAGGAAGGTTCCAATTGGTATCTGACATTAAACGCCATGTGAATGCATGGATGGCCAGTTAGTGGCCATCCATGATGCGATTAGAAGGTAATAAACCTAAATATTTTTTGTAATAAATCTTGATGATTGTTATCATATGCATGGCCTTGCCTGAATGACTTAAATTTCCATGGGATTTAATTGCTTGAACCTTTATGAGATTTTGGACAAGGAAAAGTTGTAACTTGATTGTGTGTAATGATTAATGAAAATTTTCTATATGATTTGGTAAACATGTTTTGGGTGTAGTCTAGTCCTAAAATTTTGTGATCTTATGGGTAAGTTCTTATTATGTATGTTGTGTATGATCTTGAAATTTTGTCCAAGGCCATGATGCAAAGTCTGTATTATAAATTTCTGAGAATGATCTTGGGATTATCTTTATAAGTATGGTTGTATTCCAGGAGTTGGTATGGATAGGTAAATGGAGAAACATTGCATAATTTCAAAATTATGGGTTGAACTCGTTGGGGACGCCATAGTGGGATTGGGCCGCTACAACGCTTCCATTATATAAGGAATATTTCCGCTATAGCAATAGCGTCATGTCAGTCATTATAGCGGGCAGAGTAAGGCATAACCAAAGCTCTGTTTTCCCCTATTTTTTCCTTCATTTTTGAACATTAAAAAAATCATTGGTTCGAGTTCATATCAATGTGAAAACAACAGAAAGACATCCAAAAAAAACTATAGCTTATAATAGTGGTGATTAAGCAGTCAAAACAAGCATCCACATGCTAACAAAAATAAAGGGAAGCAGGAAAAAAGACGTCTTCAAGACCAAACGGGGCAAAACCCAAGGCTAGTTTAACATATCCAAAGAGAAGAGGGAGTGTCCTAATCGGACGGGAGATCCTCTGAGGCCCGCTCGCCAGTCCATGGCTTGCTCAAGAAGGGAAACCCCCAAAAGTCCTCTAGGTCAAGGGTGGAAATCTCCTTTTGGGGAAAACACACGTAAAATTGGCCTTGATGACTTTTACATCCTAACAATTAGGCGGTCCCGCTCCTGGTTCTTCCTTCTCTCCCAATTTACCTGCCAACGAAACATCTCATTCTCATGGGTAGTGGGGGGAGGTACTGTGGCTCTGGTAATGGCACCCTCTACATCCCTTTGGGCAGTAACTAAGTCCTCCTCCACGCGGATGCCAGAAAATGGATGCTAGAACTAGGAAGGAGGGCATCACCCTTAACATCTACATCCTTTTCCTCACCTGAACCTGCTACAGCACAATTGCTCCCAGCCTCATCTACCCTCATTTTTTTTCACTCGAGGAGAGACAACTTCCTCACCAGTAGGGGGGTGAATTGGGGGTCCATTACCTCTATTCGATAAATATCATCCTTAGGCACCTACACTCATCTACAAAGTGAGGACACTAGTCCAGGGAGGAACGGGTCCATCTTGCTACCCCTGTAAAATCCTGTCATTCGGACACTATCTGCGCCCCCATGTTCACTTGGATCCCCTGATAGAGTAAGACACCACCAGAGCCTGGGGATAAGTCACATCGGTGAGATTGTCAAGTGGATGAATCCTCTAACCTACTAGTGCAAGCCACCTCCGTGCATCTATAGAAAAATAATCATTAGTGATACCCTTGGTACTAGGCCAATAGACCTTACCCTGGTATGCGTCATTAACCACTAAATCCCATAGCCATCTCATGTCCATCTCTTCAACTTGGTCTAGAATCATTGTTAGGAACGTTTGACACTCCCTGGACCTCATTCGCAATATGAACATCCACGAGGACCATCACCTCTCAAATGTGAAAGAAAGGTTGGGGGTAATCCCAAAGAACTTATGGGAGAAAGGCATAGAACTCTCTCACCCAGAGAGAGCATCACAAAGAGCTTTAACCAGTGGGGCCCAACCAAACTCCTGAAGCCGGTTGTAGAAAGCCTATGCTTTCTTCTTTGCTTTTCACATGCTAAAATCCCTCCCAAAATAGAAGCCCATATTTTGGAATTCCATGAACCACTCCTGACTAGCTTGGTCGGGAACCTTATGTAAGGATAGTCTTGTTCCTAGTTGGCAGCCATTTGATTGATTGAATTAAGAAATACATGAATTTTTGGGTTAGAAACCATAAAATCTCCTAAAGAAGGCCTTCGAAAGCAAAATTTATCTTTGGTAGAATTGAAAAGCTACTGCCCGTAGCCTCTCACTATAGTGGGTTACGTCCCGCTATAGTAGGATCTCTATGGCAGAAACTCGTATGCTATAGTGGTCTTCGCTATAGCAAGAATAAATACCGCTATAACAATATTCATCGTCCCAACCTGCAAATGGGTGTCACTGACGCCCCTTGGACCAAAAGTCTCATTTATCAAATTTATTGCACATCAGTATCCCTAAACTATCCTACTACCAAAATATGCAAGAATTTAGACATTCCAACTCCTAATCTTGCCTGAATCTATGTTCTACCCAAGAATAACCCTTCAACTTTCCCTACCATTTTGGACCCATTTTCACCCTATTTTCCATAATCCTTACGCCCACAATGTTGTAGTAGCATTGTAAACGTGAGGGGAAGTCCCATGCTCCAACAATTTCATCAATGTTGTGTAAAAATTCAAAAGTCAAAATATCAATCTAAAACTCCATTCTACCCTATCGATTTCTAGCATGCAATATCCATTATTTACATAATGAAGTAACAAGAGTAGAGGGATCGATTGTTACCTTAGTTTTGACGCTTTAGATAGAGTGATCAAGAGAGAAAAATGTAAGTTTAAGAGAGTCAAAAGGGCAGTGGGAATAGAAACCCATTCCTAGCCTCTCTCTTAGTCCCATTCCTAATACCAACAAGCCTCTATAGAAGCTGGGCATCTGCTATATTAAAACCTCTACAGTGACAGTAGATCATCTATAACGAGGTTCAGCTCGATTAGGGGAAAATGTTTTTTGTGATGGCTTCGTAAGTGGAGTTTCTCTCTGTATATTCTTGGCTACGTGGGATGTTGTAGTGTCATATGATTCGTGTGGGGTTGAGTTTCTATAAAATTGTAAAAGTTAGGCGGTAATCACTCCATAGGGTGCTTTGATAGGCGAATGTGACCGGCTTCGAGTAACTCTCTTAATTGCTTCTTCAGCTCCTCTAACTCAGGTGGAGCCATGTGATATAGGGAATGTGTAGGCGGTTTTTCTCCAAGATCCAACTCGATCTTATGGTTTACCAATCACCTAGGAGGTAAGTGCCTCGGCAACTCTTCCAACATCACATCTTTGTTCTCTTCTAGAACCTTCTCTATGACTGGTAGAAATGATCCCTCAGCACCATTGTCTTCTTCCAAACTTGCAATGGTGGCTATAAACATAGGCCCTTCACAAGCTGCATGGTTGATAATTGGTCTTGTCCTTCCGTCTTTGGCACCTTCACTAAAGGCACCATGCATGATCCTTCTCGTTCCATGACCCGAATATATTGGAAGTAGGGATCGATCATCGTGTGACATTTTTGGAAGATTTCCTACCTAAGAATGATATCAAAGATACCTAGGGGAGCGATACTGTAGTTAGTCTTACCTTGCCACTTTCCTAGTATGATGCTTAATCCATGGGCGAATCCACACATGAGAGTCAGTGGTGTATTGACCATCTTGAGGTGGGTGTTGCTTGGATTGTAACTCAGCCCAAATCTCATTGTTGTTATCTTGGTCATAATTTTGGCCTCTTCACCGGAGTCTACCATGGCATGGGTTGGTCGTCCGTTGATGGAGATGTCTATATATTGTGAGTTTTATTCTACTGTCTTCATCGACTCCTTGGCAATAGCTTCACATAGTCTAACCATGCCCAACTGCGTTGTGCCCGAGTCTTGTCCTTATGCATCCTTCTCCTTTCTCTCACGTGGAATAAAACCAAGGGTCTTCATTTCAGGGTACCTGACATAGCCATGTGGTCTACCACATCTGTAGTATTCATCTCCCTTTGTAGTTTACGTCTTCCTCTCGGTATAGTTCAAACATCCAAACCGCTTGCCGTCCAATTTATAGGAGTCGTGATTCTTGGGATGTGGTTATTTCTTCTTGCCTCTGCCACGATCTCCCCCTCTTTTGGCATGACTAGTTCTTGTCTCGTTGTCATTTCCTTTGTCGTGCTTGTCATGCTAGAAGACAGTTAAAGCTTCAACCTACATGATGGCCTCATTTATGGTCCTGACATGTTGTCATTCCAACTCCGTCTTGGTCCAATTTGGCAACCCGTCCATGAAGTGGAATATCATATCTTCATTTGTGAGGTTGGGAATCTGAAGAGTGAGGGTGGTGAACTCCTTCACGTATGCTCTTTTGCTTCAGCTCCCTAAATTTATGCTTTGCCTTATAGATGACGTTGTTGGGAAAGAAGGTCTTCTTGAAATCTTCTCGAAATTGCTCCCAAGAGTTGATAGTGCAAAACTTCTTCCCTAACTCGGACTCTTTATGCCTCCACCGTAGCATGGCCATCTCCGAGAGGTACAACACGATAGTGTTGATCTTGTTCTTGTTGCTATTCACCATGTTGCACTTGTAGTAATTCTCCAAGTTCCTAAAGAAGTTTTCCACCTCTTGCACATCACAAACACTTTTGAACATTGGTGGTTTGGGAGCCTCAGCCTTGGCCTCCATATCTCTGTCGAACGACGAAGATCTTCCAACTTCAATGCCCTCTTTGAGTGTTTTCATCTCGGCTCTCATGACTTCAATTGTGCTTAGTGCATCGATGAGCCGACACTCCAAGGAAGTGATGAATTTCTTCATCTCATATTCTTCATGCTAGCGCCCTTCCAACTCCTTGCAGATGTTGTCATTCTCCTTAAGGGTGAAGTCCTCAAGAATCTTGAACTTACTATCAACCTCGTTCAAGCGCTTGGGTAAGATCTTCACAGCCTGGCTCGCAATGTCAACCTTCGCGATCCACTCTTCTCCGGGAGTGACTTCAATGGGTTCCTCACCACGTTCATCGTCACTCGCTTTAATGGTCGAAAGTGGGTGAGATGTTAGTGCTTCGCTTGGTGTAGGGTCGAGTAATAATTCCTCGTTACTCCTAAGGTGCTTCCTTCCGTTTCGATTCTTCTTTCCACCATTCTTCCTGACGTTGGTGGTGCTATCAGCGTTGATGTCTCCCTCATTAGTCATACCTTCAGTATAAACCTCACTCTGATACCACTTTGTCACAAGCTTAGACTTCAACTAACACTTCGTGCGACACTCAATAACTTACTCACGATTCCTTCGCGATCTTGTAAATTCAAGTATGCCTTTTCAAACTTAGATTGCTAAGAGAATGAAGAAAGACACAAGAGAGTTTGTAAGAAGACTTTTCTATTGCTTTGGAAGATTGCTTGCTTTTGCTTGGTTGGTTTACAAATGAATGTCCCTCTATTTATACTACACACCTAGGGGCTACACAAGTCCCTATATATTTACAAATAGGTCTGTCTTCTAGAAATCTTAACAAGCCTAGAGTTTTCTAAGATTTTCCAAGAAATCTTTTTGAATATTCTAGAGTCTTCTCCAAACCTTTCCAAGACTCTAGGTTCTTCCCACTAAGGCTAGCTCACTTATGCTTTGATTTTATGCCTAAGTGATATGACAAACTGGCGGGTCATGACAAATGTCTATATTATATTGAGGACCACTAACATGAATATGAAAATGAGGAGGAAAAGCTTTGAGTTTAGATCACAATGGATTGATTGTGACTAATATATTGTGTATCATGAGGAGTTATTAATACTGGTCATCGACAGATTCAATATAATGTGCCATCAATGTGACCCTTTTGTTTCCTTCTTGGAATCTTCCATCATCAAGGCACAATCTTTTAGGTCCTCCAAAGACAAATACTTATTTGTCAGCGGAAAAATTATTCACATTTCTACTCCATTTTACTAATAGTAGTACTTTGTTTTATTTTATTTTATATAATAATAGTATATTTTTTTTCTTTCTGAATTGGAGGGTTGTGGGGGAGGATTTCTTGCTAGCTAGTGTCCTCAACAATAATGGCTATCACTAACAACCCATCTTTTTTGATAGACATATTCCAAGAATTTAACCTTATTATAAATTCTTTGCTTTTGATGATGTTGTCTTTAACTTTCTGGATTTCTTCAAGATTTTTCAATTCCAAAATCATCTCCTTCCATCTTCGTGGAAAATCACTCCTACTTTTATTTTACGGAAAAGAATAAAACATATCCTTAAATTATATAAAATTGAATAAAAATGTCATTCTTTAATAGCATGATTCGAAATTATTTTGGTTCAACAATGACTTTTTGTAACTTTTGGAGAAAAATGTCTTTTTTTCTATAATAAATGTAACTATTTTTTTCTTTTTTCAACATATTCTTTTCCTAATAAAAAAATATATTATAATCCATCATTAATTTTCATATATATAAGATCACAATAATTCATCATTAATTTTTATTTAAATAATGATAAAATCTTTTGCCCAATAAAATAAAAAATATTTTTGTTTCTCAATTGCTAATATAATCATTAGGTTTAAAGTTAAGATGGAACAATCATGATGCCATAAAACAAAAATATTTTTTACGTTAATTCAAATTATAAAATATCTTCAAATACCATTGATGGAGTTATTATTGACACTTTTTTTCATATTGAATTTAAAGTATCTTCAAATACCAAAGATGGAGTTATTATTGAATCTTTTTCTCATATTGAATATAAAATCAAGGATATATTAGCAAGTGTTTATCCTAATTTCTATTTTAATTTGAAAAAGATTAACAAATAAAAATATTTTCTATTTTTTATTAGAATTTTTTTAATCCTTATCAAAATGAAAATTAATAACGAGGTTACTTTTAACTTATATAGATGACCTTTATTATTAATTTAAAAATTATGTTTCGTAGTACTATTTTAATTGATAAATGGAGATTAAAAAGATAAAAAAATTATTTTCCACTTTTTATATTAGTTAAAAGAATTTTAAAAGAATTATTTTAAAAAATAATATTTTATTAGACATTTTGACCCAAAGGTAGTAATAAGGATATTTTTGGATTAAAATTTTAACGGCGGACATATTTTGGATCTAAGTTTTGACAATAAAGATCTTTTAGATCAAACTATTTACGGATGATATTTTTATTTAATTTTACGTAATCTAAAAATATTTTTGACCCTTTATTTATTTATTTTATTATTAATATCTGAGAAGGACTTCTCTTATTCAAATTTTATGTATTTAAAAAAAATGAAAGAACCATCAAGTTCACTGATTGTCATAATCATTATCTTACTAGTCTTTCTCAATCCTCTTTACAATATTTTATAAGTGAAAAAAAAGCATAATACATGAATATATACTTTAACTTGGCCTCAACTGATATTTATATCATTTAACTTTGAGTGTGTATAAGTAGACCTTTAAACTTGTATAAAGTTGAACAAATAGATACATTCGTCCCACGTGACATCAGTGGCGGAGCCAGAATTTTCATTAAGGGGGTTCAAAATCTAAAAAAATAGACACATGAAGTAGCCGAAGGGGGTTCAACATCTACTATATATACCTAACAAGTTATTTTAACCATGTATATATTATATGATTTTCCGTCGAAGGGGGTTCGGACGAACCCCCTAATAGTAAGGAGGCTCCGCCACTGCGTGACATACTACATGGTAATTTGTGTCCTACATGTATTATGTCACATAATTAGACTCATGTGTCTAGTTGTTCAACTTTATAAAGTTTAAGTATTTACTAGTACACACCCGAAACTGAAAACATAAATATGAAATGAGGTCAAATTAAAAGGTACATTTATTTATTATGCAAATAAAAAACCAATGCCCCGGTCCCCTTTTCTACATCTATTGTCTTTTACATTCTCTTTTTTTTAGGGAGTCAATCAAGTAAAGACTCTTTTTATAACAACAATAGAAGAAAAAAAAAGAGCTTTAAGTTAATTTTATTAGGTAAATGATTCTTTTTAAAGATTTAGGAATAATTAGCTTGACAATGTGCAGACTTAAATCCTAGCCCAATGATCAATTGAACATTTTTTGTCAAAAAAATTATGCTATTCGATTTTTTCAGTTGGTAAGGGGTAATATCTCTCCCTTGTAGCTTTTTATAACTTCAAAAAACTAGTTGTTTGTTACAAATTCCACATCCAAATTGTCAATTTTCACATACAATCCATTAAGGATCAGTTCAGATATTGAAGAAGAGAGAAGAAGAGGAGAGCATATTGACCTTATTTCTAAAACTAGAAACTGACTCATTACAGTGAATCAGGTGCACATATATACACCATTGTTCCTAACAACCATTAACTGCATTTCTACAACTAACTAACCAACTAGTTTAACAAACTTAACTGTCAATTACTCAAATGCCCTTCTACACATTATTATCAAGTTAGTCATGTGTCATTACTCCCCCTCAAACTAGTGGGTGCAAAAACATTCAACACACCTAGCTTGCCTACTAAATATTCCTTCAACAAAGAAGTAAGCCATACCACCTCAGACACTGTATTTTTCATACCCATATATTCTATGTGCTGAACTTCTAGAAATTATATTCTGCTTATTGAATTTCCATGGTATCAAGGAGTCACCATGCATGCTTGACCAAAAAACCTGAGACTGATATTAAGACATGACGCACAATTTGCATCACAGAAAACACTCAACTTATTTATTTTATTGCTACTCAATAAGATCTCAAGTCCTGATTCTCTTTTAACATATTTCATCACTCTGAGTGTTGCCTCCAATGTGACTTCTTTGGTTGGTGCAATAACTAGCTAAGTGTTTGAATTGAAAAAGCTATATCTGGCATTTTTTAATGTCAAATATAATATTCTTTGTAATGACTGGTTCCCGTCGTTATAGAAAAGCCAACGGGGAAAAACTTTGGGCCGAAAAACTTTTTGGTAGTAACTTGAAATTTCCCAACCTAGTCCAGATTTGAACGAAATCGAAGTCAATGAGGTCTAGGGAAATCTGATAACAAATGGGAGATCTAATTATGAATTTGATTACATGAGTACATGTGTACATAGCTAAGACGTTAAGTAATATGTACGACTTTACAGAATTGAATTCAGGCGAATAGAACTCCCGAAATCGATCTTAGCGTGGGAGGGTAGTTTCTGAGTGTCATGGGATGAAGGTGTGTTGTTAAATGAGGATTTGGGAATTCTTAAATTTGCTCACTGTTTCCGTGCAAGCCGCTAAGGCAGGATTTTCCTGCCAGGGCGGGGCCGCTATAGCGGGGTGAGGACTGCTGTGGCGGGAGATGCGCGACTTAAGTCGGAAATAAACCCCAAAAATGTTTTACTCTGCACTTTTCGACTTTGAGAGCTAAGGAACGACCCCAGGTGTTTTCTTGACAGTTTTTCCACCATTCTTGAGGCTTAAAAGGTAAGGTTTTTCACTCCCCGAATCCATTTTTCGATCCGTAGAACTTAGTTTCTTGGGTGAGTATTGTTGGGGAAGGGTTTTGGAACTGTTTGGATGGTGGGAAAACCCCTAATTTTGGATATTGGGATCATGGGTTTATCTAGGGTTGATAGTGTTGACTTTAATCTGGGTAATTAGACATCATTTATTGATTCTCGTGTTATTATGATTGTTTGTAGACCAAGAACAAGCGGAAAGAATCCGGAAAGGGAAGGATCAAGTTTCTTAGGAGATTCAAGTTTTATTTGAGGTAGGTGATGGTTGTGATTTCATGTTGTGTGATGTATGTTTGTTCGCGCTTCATTATAATATATGTATGCATGCGAATGTTGCATTATTGATCACACTAATTGTAAATGAGGATAGATGAATGATGAATGCTATGAATCATGACTTGATTGTATGATTTGAGAAAATACTTGTGATTGTGATTGTGGCTTGTTGAATGGATCAGGTGTTGTGTTCCGACACACTAACTTAGATCGGTTGCCGGCATAACAATGGGATCGGTTTCCACGTTTTGACATAAACATTGGATCGGGTACCACGAATTGGTACACTAACAGTTTGGGTTTGGGTTCCATGAGAGGGCCATTGACTTGACATAACTGTATATCTTGAGAACTGTGAAATTGTATGTTGTTCATAAATGATGTTGATATTGTATATGTTCGGTGTATGCATGTTATTATTATGTTGTAATAGCTTATGTATGTTGCATTAGTGGGATAGCCGCATGATCCTACCAGTACACTATGGTTGTGTACTGATACTGCACTTGCTCTTTCTTTGTTGAGTACAAGGCATCTTCAGGCGGCTATTGACAGACCTCGCTTAGAAGATCAGTGATCGTTTCGTATTTAAGGGTGAGCCAGTTCTTCCGGGCTGCCATGAGTTCTTTTTCTGTTTCTGTCCACTTTTCGAACTTAGACTTTCTAGTTAGTTATTCGTATGATAGTTTAGGGGTAGTACCCCTTCTTGATTAGACTTATGGTTCTTGTTAGAGTTTTGATACATTGACTTTCAGGTTCTAAGTGTTACTTCCGCATTGTTTTGTTAGACTTTTGGAGTTTATGAGAACTCTATTTCTTTTCCTTAGCATTTTAACATGCTTTCGTATCTTTAAATGACTTAGTTTTGATTAAGTTGTGTAGTTCCTGGTTAGCTAATTAGTATTAATGGTTCTCCCACCGGGGGGTTAGTGTGGGTGCCAATCACGATGGTCTGGGTCGTGAAAAAGTTGGTATCAGAGCCTAGGTTCGTTGATCTCGATGTACCAAAACGTGTCTAATAGAGTCGTGTGGAACGGTACGGAGACGTCTGTACTTTTCTTCGAGAGGCTATAGGACTTTAGGAAATCTCTTTGTTTCTCTTGTCTCCTTTCGTGCTATAACTTGATTCTAATTGGTATCTGGCGATTCAAATTGGTATCTAACCTTCTTCACTCTTCTGTCCGTAGATGGTTAACACTAGGTTCAACGGCGTCAGACCCGTAGCTTCCGTCAATGCTCCAACTGAGGAATCTGCAGCAAGAGGTCACAGTTGAGGCATGGGTAGAGGAAGAGCTAGGGGTACATGCCGAGGAAGGGTGGCGCCTACTAGGGATGGAGCACCGGTTGGAAATGCTCCCAGAAATTAGGCCCCTCACGCGCACCATGAAGAGGTAGAGAAGAATGTAGATGTTGAGAAGGAGAATAATGTTGGACAAGAGAAAGAGGTACAGGTTGAGACTACATGTATTCCTCCCTTAGACCTAGTGTTAGCTCAACATATTATGTCATTCTTGAAAGGATTGGTTGGTCCTGGAGTGCTTCCCTTTGTTCAAACAACTGAAGCTCCCGCCAATCCCCCTATTGCTATCACTGTCCCCAATGTGGGTGGAACTGTAGGTAATGATGCTTTTTTCCATTCTTTGTTGGGTACTATTATGATTGGTAATGAGCATGAGATGTTGACTAAGTTCTTGAAGTTGAAACCGCCTGTTTTCCATGGTTCTGAGAGTGAGGACGCATATGAGTTCATCCTAGATTGCTATAAGAGGCTTCACAAGTTGGGAATTGTCTATCAGCATGAAGTTGAGTTTGTGACTTTTCAGCTTCAAGGTGAGGCTAAGCAGTGATGGAGAGCTTATATGGAATGCAGATATTCAGTTTTACCCCACTCACTTGGACCCAGTTTTTTGCTCTGTTCTTAGAGAAGTATGTGCCTCGGACTTTGAGATATCGCAAGAAGGATGAGTTTATGGCTTTGGAGCAAGGTGGTATGTCTGTGGCTGCTTATGAGGCCAAGTTCCATGCCTTGTCTAGATATGCTACGCAATTGGTGACTACTGAAGAAGAGATGATCCGTCTATTTGTCAAGGGGCTTAATTCTGAGTTGCAGGTATTGTCCGTTCATATGACCTCTGCAGGAAAAAGCTTCAATGAGGTAACTGACTTTGTGAATAAAGTGGAGGGGGTGAGGCGAGACGGTCAAGCTAAGGCATTGGCTAAGAAAGCCAAAAATTCAGGCAACTTTCAGGGATCTTACTCCAGAGATTCAGGGAGGCCAACACTTGTAGCCCGACCAATTCAGTCCGCTATGCCCGCTTCTACAGGTAATTACTCTGGAACTCTACCTTAGAATTTGATTTAGGATAGCTAGGGAGCCGCACCTTTGGCGGGTAGCAGACCATCTTTTGATCGTACATGTTACAATTGTGGAGAACCTGGGCATATGAGGAGAGATTTCCTCGACCCACGCATGTTGGATTCCGCACACCAACAATCTAGAGCACTGGTACCCACGGGAAATGGTAATAATGGTCGAGGGCGTCCACAAGGTGGGCGAAGAGGAAATCAGCGAGGTCGCAGAGGTAGGGGAAATGGTAACGCAGTCAGAGGTATAGTGCATCCAAGCAGGAAAGTCACCCGTCACGATGATAGGGTTTAGTGTTATGCCTTTTCGGGTAAGACCGAGGCAGAGGCGTCTGACGCAGTGATCATATGTACTATTCTTGTTTGTGATCGGATGACTAATGTGTTATTTGATCTCGGTTCTACTTATTCTTATGTGTTCGTGCGATTTGCCTCAGAATTTGCTATGATTTGTGATATACTAGATTCCCCCATTCGTGTTTCTACTCCAGTTGGAGAGTCTGTCATAGTCACCCATGTCTATCATGCTTATCCTATTTTGTTTATGGGTTTTCAGACTTGGGCTGATTTGGTGATTTGGATATGATTGACTTTGATATATCTTAGGCATGACTTGGTTGTCCCCCCTATTACGTTGTGCTTAATTGTAATACTAAGTCTGTGACTCTAGAAATTCCGGGAAGGGAAAAACTAGAGTGGGAAGGGGTGTACATGCCTAAGCAAGCTAAGATCATATCCTCCATTCGGGCTTGGAAACTGGTAGGGGAGGGTTGTTTGACTTATTTGGCTTATATTCGGGATGTTGAGGTTGAGTCTCCATCTATTAAGTCTATCCCTGTGGTGTCAGAATTTAGAGAAGTGTTTCCTAATGATTTGCCTGGTATTCCTTCGGATAGAGATATAGATTTCTACAGTGATTTAGAACCTGGTACTCGTCCCATTTCCATCTCTCCCTATCGCATGGATCCGACAGAATTAAGAGAGCTTAAGGCTCAAATTCAAGAACTTCTTGATAAAAGATTCATTCGTCCTAGTGTTTCCCCATGGGGTGCTCCAGTTTTGTTTGTTAAGAAAAAAGATAGTAGTATGAGGATGTGTATAGATTACCAGGAATTGAATAGGGTCACCATTCGAAACAAGCATCTATTACCTCAAATAGATGATCTTTTTGACCAATTGCAAGGTGCATCAGTTTTCTCTAAGATTGATCTAAGGTCTAGCTACCATCAATTAAAGATTAGGCTTGAAGATGTGCCCAAGACAGCGTTTAAAACCCGCTATGGGCATTATGAGTTTCTAGTTATGTCATTTAGGTTGATAAATGCGTTTGCAGCCTTTATGAGTTTGATGAATGGTGTGTTCAAGCCATCTCTTGATTCGTTTGTTATCATCTTTATTGGTGACATTTTGATATATTTGAAAAGTGAGGAAGAGCATGTCGACCATCTTCGTATTGTTCTAGGTGTTCTTTGGAAACAAAGGTTGTATGTGAAATTTTCTAAGTGAGAATTTTGATTGACTTCGGTTGCATTTTTGGGGCATGTAGTTTCAAAAGAAGGGGTAATGGTAGATCCCCAAAAGATTGAGACGGTTAAGAATTGGGTTCGACCTAGCTCTGTGACGGAAGATAGGAGTTTTGTGGGGGCTCGCTAGCTACTATCGTCAATTTGTGAAGAACTTTGCTTCTATAGCCACACACTTGAAAAATTTGACCAAAAAGGAGATATCATTTGAATGGACTGAAAAATGTGAGGAGAGCTTTCAAAAGCTCAAGACTCTCTTGACCACAACGCATATTCTAGCACTACCAGTTGAAGGTAAATATTTTATTATTTATTTTGATGCTTCACATTCGGGTTTGGGTGTGGTGTTAATACATGATAAAAATGTCATAGCCTACGCATCACGACAATTAAAGGTGCATGAAAGGAATTATCCAATAAATGATTTGGAGTTGGCAGCGGTAGTGTTTGCTCTTAAGATCTGGCGAAATTATCTTTATAGGGTTAAGTGTGAGGTGTTTACTGACCATCGTAGTTTGCAACATGTGTTCACTCAAAAGGATCTGAATTTGAGACAGCGAAGGTGGAAGGGGTTACTCAAGGATTATGATGTGACCATTCAATACCATTCGGGTAAGGCTAATATAGTGGCGGATGCTTTGAGCCAAAAATCGGTGAGTATGGGTAGTCTAGCTTGCTTGAGTGTACCCAAGTGACCTTTGGCTAAGGAAATTCAGACCTTGTAGTCTAAGTTTGTGAAGTTAGGCATCTCAGAGAAAGGTGGGGTGTTAGCTAGCATTGAAGTAAGGGCCACGTTCATTGAAGAGATCAAGGACAAACAGTTTGAGGATGAAAATTTGAATGAACTTAAGAAAAAGACTGCGATTGGTAAGGCACAAAAGGCCACTCTTAATTCGGAAGGTGTGCTCAACCTTAAAGGAAGGATTTGTGTTCCTCGAGTTGATGACTTGATTCAGAAATTGTTGACAGATTCTCATGGATCGCTATATGCCATTCATCCGGGTGTGACCAAGATGTACCGAGATTTGAAGCGAATTTATTAATGGCCGGGCATGAAGAATGATATAGTGGAGTTTGTGGTTAAGTGTCAAAATTGCCAACAAGTAAAGTATGAACATCAAAGGCATGCAGGTTTGCTCCAGAGAATGTCAATTCCAGAATGGAAGTAGGAAATGATAGCCATGGATTTTGTGGTTGGTCTTCCCAAGACTTTGGGGAAGTTTGATTCTATTTGGATAGTGGTTGAGAGATTGACTACGTCAACTCATTTTATTCCGGTCAGAATAGATTATAATGCTGAACAATTGGTCTAAGGTTTATGTGAAAGATATAGTGAGGTTGCATGGGGTGCCCCTTTCTATCATCTCAGATCGTGGTACGCAATTTACCTCAAAGTTTTGGAGATAGTTACATGATGAATTGGGCACACAACTCACTTTTAGTACAACTTTCCATCCACAGACGGACGGAAAATCAAAGAGGACTATCCAGTGTTAGAAGACATGTTGAGGGCATGCGTTATTGATTTTGGAGGACATTGAGATAAATTCCTACCGTTGTGTGAGTTCTCCTATAATAATAGTTATCACTCCAACATTGATATGGCACCAATTGAGGCACTTTATAGGATGAGATGTAGATCACCTGTAGGATGGTTTGAGGCTGGAGATGTGAAACTTTTGGGGGTTGATTTAGTGAAGGATGCTCAAGATAAGGTGAGAAACATCCAAGCTAAGCTTTTAGCGGCCCAGAGTAGGCAGAAGAAATATGCAGACCATAAGGTAAGAGACATGTCATTTTAGACTAGTGAGAATGTTCTTCTTAATGTGTCACCCATGAAAGGGGTGATGAGATTTGGCAAAAAGGTCAAGCTAAGTTTGCAATACATTGGTCCCTTTGAGATTCTTGAATGTGTAGGGCCAATGGCTTATAGATTGGCTTTACCTTATAACCTATCGGGAGTTCATCGGGTATTTTATGTGTCCATGTTGAAGAGGTATCATGGTGACGGAGATTACATCATAAAATGAGACTCAGCTGTGTTAGACAAAGACCTTCAATATGAGGAGGAACCGATTGCAATTCTTGATCGTGATGTTCGAAAGCTAAGGACCAAGGAGATTAAGTCCGTGAAAGTTCAATGGAAGCATCATCCAGTTGAGAAAGCTACTGGAAAACCGAGAAGGACATGCGAGACAAGTATCCCTAATTGTTCGTCGATTCAGGTACTACTCCATTCCTTCTTTAGCCTATTTTTTCCTAAGTTTGTTACTCGGGGACGAGTAATGGGTAAATTGGTATCTATTGTAATGACCGGTTCCCGTCGTTATAGAAAAGCCAACAGGGAAAAACTTTGGGCCGGAAAACTTTTTGGTAGTAACTTGAAATTTCTCAACCTAGTCCAGATTTGGACGAAATCGAAGTCAGTGAGGTGTGGGAAAATCTGGTAACAAATGGGAGATCTAATTACGAATTTTATTACATGAGGACATAGCTAAGACGTTAAGGAACCCATACGACTTTACGGAATTAAATTCGGGCGAGTAGAACTCCCGAAATTGATCTTAGCTTGAGAGGGTAGTTTCTGAGTGTCATGGGATGAAGGTGTGTTGTTAAATGGGGGTTTGGGAATTCTTAAATTTGCTCACTGTTTCCGTGCAAGCTGCTAAGGCGGGATTTTACCGCCAGGGCGAGGCCGTTGTAGTAGGGTGAGGACCGTTGTGGCGGGACAAGCGCGACTTAAGTCGGAAATAAATCCCAAAAATGTTTTATTCTGCACTTTTCGACTTTGAGAGATAAGAAACTACTTTCTTGACAGTTTTCCACCATTTTTGAGGCTAAAGGTAAGGTTTTCACTCCCCAAATCCATTTTTCGATCCGTATAACTTAGTCTCTTGGGTGATTATTGTTGTGGAAGGGTTTTGGAATTGTTTGGATGGTGGGAAAATCTCTAATTTTAGATATTCGCATGTTGAGTATGATCTAGGGTTGATAGTGTTGACTTTAATCTGGGTAATTAGACATTATTTATTGATTCCCGTGTTATTATGATTGTTTGTAGACCAAGAACAAGCGGAAAGAATCCGAAAAGGGAAGGATCAAGTTTTTTAGGGGATTCAAGCTTTGTTTGATGTAGGTGATTGTTATGATTTCATGTTGTGTGATGTATGTTTGTTCTTGCTTCATTATAATATATGTATGTATGTGAATGTTGCATTATTGATCACACTAATTGTAAATGAGGATAGATGAATGATGAATGCCATGAATCATGACTTGATTGTATGATTTGAGAAAATACTTGTAATTGTGATTGTGGCTTGTTGGTGGTGGAGGTAGCTAGTGTTGTGTTGACTGTCATAATGATGGTGTTTAGCGGTGTTGGTGTTTATAATGGAGAAATTGGTTCATATTAGCAGTGAGTGGTGTTGATGGTGGTGATTTTAGAATATGTGGTGGTTGATGATGTGTTTGTGATAGTTGGCGGTGGCAACGACTAAAAAGAAGGAGATAGTGATGACAATAAATATAATGATAATGATAGAGGAGGCAAGTATGGTAGCAATTAACAGTAGAGTGGTTATCAAAGGTGGTGATTGTGATGATAGATGTGGTTGGTGGTAAATGAAGGTAATTGTGGTTGACAATGATAATGGCGGTGATGGATGTGATAGCAGAAATGGTTAGTGATGGTGATTGGTGATTGTGGATAAAATGATGGTGAATATTAACCACACAAGAATATCTCTTAGTTGACTATCTAATTTTCTATGTAAGGCGTGTGTCCAAAATGAGGTATAATGCTAGAGAAATTGATATCTTGTTTGAACATTACTTCAGTCTTCTAGACAGTCTCTGAACCGATCTGATAGTAAAATTTGATCCTAGTTGACATGTGTCTCCATCTGAATGGTTGTTGTATTTTTCCACGTGTGTCCATCTTCAATTTATTTTCTTGCATTGTTACTCAATAATCCTAATTGAATGCTTATGGTGTAACCAAACTATCATTAATAATGACATCGCAAGAAACATAATTAATTCAAGTCTTGTCTACCCTTTATAATATAAATGCAATTGAAATAAAGATAATAGAACAATAAATTAAATTGAGTTAATTGATAGAAATAAAAATTGAGTAATCTAAACGTGCAATGCACGATGTTATATCAATGCCTGGAGTCCAATCACCCCTATATATCTTCGGTTAAAGCAATAAGTAAATATGTACAAAACAAAGTTGTTTATTCATTTATTTAGTCTTATGTGATAAAAAGTTATCATCCAAAATCAAATGTAAGCTCTATAGAGTGGTGGTTAGATCGAAATTGTTGTATGTGTTGGATTCGAAAGTGATTAAGACGTCATGTGGAAGCTTACAATTGCGAATCGTGTTTGTGGTAATTCAGATGAAAAATAAAAATATACTAAAGACATAATATTATTATATGAAAACTAATATAAAAGAAAATATTAAAACTGTTGAGAGAATAAATCTCCTCATAACCAAAACTCTTAAATGTCTACATTGTGGATGCTATTATATATGTTATGCTATGAGAATAGAGATCTTCAATTTATAGATCTCCAAACTTTTCTTATAAGAAATAATAAACCAAATATATTCAGGAAAAGTTAAAGCATTTATGGTAATACTTTGACTTTCCTTCGAGAGAACAATAAATTTCAAACAAGGTAAGAAAATCAGGGAAAAATCCTAACAAATCTCTCATTTTGGTTGGATTTTCTTGACAAAATCTTATTCATCTTCTTCATATGCATGATAATCTTGTTTTCACATAGTCTTCATCACTGCTGTTTGTCATGGTTAAAAATAAATTTAAAATATATGGGCTAAAATGGTTTTAATTTTTTTTTTAATTATTTTCAAAGATGCAGCAACAGGAATATTGAAAATACGATTTAAATTTCTTCTCCACATGTACTTGGACAAAAATCTTCTTTATCAATAAATTGGTTGCAAATTGATTTGAAACAACTTGAACCTGTCTTCAACCTCATTCAAGCATTAGATCATTGAACCATCAGATCTTTGAACCATGTACTCTGATACCACTTGTTGAGTTCGAAAGTGATTAGGACGTTATGTGGAAGCTTACAATTACGAATCATATTTGTGATAAATCAGATGAAAAATAAAAATATACTAAAGACATAATATTATTATATGAAAACTAATATAAAAGAAAATATTAAAACCATTGAGAGAATAAATCTCCTCATAAACAAAATTCTTGTGGATGCTATTGTGTTCTGCTATGAGAATATAGATCTTCAATTTATAGATCTCCAAACTTTTCTTATAAGGAAGAATAACTCATTCACACATTAGATCATTGAACCATCAGATCTTTGAGCCATGTACTCTGATACCACTTGTTGAGTTCGAAAGTGATTAGGACGTTATGCGGAAACTTACAATTACGAATCATATTTGTGATAAATCAGATGACAAATAAAAATATACTAAAGACATAATATTATTATATGAAAACTAATATAAAAGAAAATATTAAAACCGTTGAGAGAATAAATCTCCCCATAAACAAAACTTTTGTGGATGTTATTGTGTTCTGCTATGAGAATAGAGATCTTCAATTTATAGATCTCCAAACTTTTCTTATAAGGAAGAATAAACCAAATATAGAAGAAAATTATATTTTCTTTTCAGAAAAAGTTAAAGCATTTATAATAATACTTTCATTTTCCTTCGAGAAAAAAAATAAATTTCAAACAAAGTAAGAAAATTAAGATAAAATCCTAACAGTATGAGGTAGAATGTTGGCCGGTCAAAAACACTCATGTCCTGAAGATGCATGTATATTAGACTCTATTCCCCTACAAGAAAAATATTTAGTTAAACTTACAAGATATTCTGCTATGTTTTTCCAAAATAACGTCGCAAATTTTTATAAACTTCTTTGAGACGCATATTTATATATGAAAAAAATATATTCCGCAAGTGGTTAAAATATTTTTTTAAAAAAAGGAACTTTTTTTTTGGGTAGAAATTTTAGAAACGAATACTACTCTCTCCGTCCATTTTTAGTTGTTATGATTTTCTTTTTCAGAGACAAACAATAAGAATTTTGACTAATATTTTATGATGTATTTTTTCATTATATTGATATTTAAAAATTGCAATTTATAGTACTTTTCACAAAAAAATTGAATATTTAAATTTTTTGTCTAAAATATCGAATTAATGTAATCTAATTTAACTTTGAAAAATTAATCAAATTAACTTTTAAAAAATGCAACATGACAACTAAAATTGGACGGAGGAAATAACGTTGAAGAGCTTTCCGAAAGTCCAAACGCCACCGTTGTTGATTGTTGTGACCGACAAATTATATAAAAAACATAATTTCTAGTATAATGTCATATTTTTTTTATTAATTTAATTATAAAAATAAATATAGTTGATTATCTTTATGAGTGTATGTGTAGAAAAAGCCAAAAATGAAATCTTGAATTGAATAATGAAGCATATAGTATAGTATTTGTGGATAAGTTTGGGAAGTGATCATGTGATTTGTTTAATATCATTTTCAAAAAAGCAGCATCTCGTTGTTATTTTTTTTCAACGTACATATTATCAGTTATGACAGGCCACAAGAGAATTGGTCCCATATATTCTTTGTCTATAATAATTAATTATAAGGTATAGTCTGGTTGTTTTAACTTGTGGGGTTTGTGTGGCACATTAAAATAATTGATGATTTGTTTATATTTCTTGCTTAAGTTACTGTTTTCTCAGATCTAGTGCTCCTACTGTTAAGTAATTTATTATATTATTAGTTGTTTACTAACTCCAAAATTATTCTCTTGTCTACAATGATAATGTTTTAATAAAGAGCACGTTTACAGATAGATTAAAAGAATAATACTATTATTAGAGCATTTCATGGATTATTGACTAACAATTTTAGTTTTTATTTTAATTTGATGTAAATATGGAAATAAAATAAACAACCATTCTAATCATTGATTAAGCAAGTTCGTGTTTTGATTAAAAATGAAAAATCAAAGGAATAATTATTACTCTTTGTACTCCATATCAATTAAATTTTTGAGACAAAGCACACGTATTAAGAAAAATATTTAAGGACATAATTTAAATTAGTATAATTTTCAATATTCTCCTTTTTGAAATCATAAATATAACTTTGTAAGTAGTGTAATTTATCTTCTACTCCCTTGTCACTTATTCATAAAAATAAATTTTCATTTTTACTTGTCATTTTTGACATATCAAGAAAAGACAATAATTTTTTTCCATGTTTTACCCTCAGCATTAAATACTACTTATTTTCCAAATCATTTTTCAAGACATCATTTAATAGGAGATAATTTGGTAAAATACCTAAATCAATAATTATTTTCTTAATGAATGTGTCAAACCAAATTGTGACAAATAAAAGTGAACCGAGGGAATATAAAACTTCAATAAATGATAGGTCAAATATGAAAAAAAATATTTAAACATTCATCTTGAACTTTGAACAATTCAATTATTTTGAATAATGATAACATACTTTAAAATTCACTTAATATGAAATATAGGAATTATTACTATAAAAAAAAATATTATTTGTTGTCACATCAACATAGATGAATAAATAGAAGACTCTACACTTTTCTAGCTTGGTGTTATGGATGACTAAAAACAAATTAGGTTGAAAATTTCTCTTGAACTTTTCACACACGTCTTTAATTAGGTACAACATTAATGATTCATGTATGTTAACGTTCGAAGAAACCATCACTAGACATCATTATCACATGTTAAAAAAACATTCTAATTAAGATTGATTAATTTTTTTTTTAATATAGAGATAAGTGGGTGTAGGGAGAGTTGGACGACCTAATTAAATTGACTAAACATGCGATTACATGAGCATATCATGCCTGATGAGACAAATTTATATGGTCAAAACTTATGATTATAATTCTGATCATTATTATAATGGCTAATGCATTCCGATTAGAGTTGTTAAACTTGGCCTAATAACAAAACAAATTAATCAAGACGTGATTAGAGTTAAATGTTCTTTTAAATAATTTTAAGTGGGCCCCTGAATATACGAGTGAGGTGTAAGAACTAGAAGAAAGTCACAAAAAGCTACTATAGTACTATTAATAATGAAGTGGATGAAAATTATGAAAAATAAAATTCAAAAGTCTAACCAAATAAAAAGCGTAAGATATTTTCTTCGATTTGTCTAAACTTTGAAGGTAATGTTATATGTGGCTGTGTTGGTAGAAGTAAATAAATATCTAATGAAGTAATTGAGATTATGCAACAAAATTATTGTTAAGAAAATAAAGTTGTTTTGTGATATTTAAATTATTTGCAACTACTAGGTGGCTCAACCCCAATATCTAATTAGGGATTAGCTAGAATTATGCTCATCTCCTTTGGCTCTTTTTAAAATTGTCAAGGTTATCCATAATGCGTACAAAATGTTGATGATAATGATGTAGGCTATAACGATAAGTTGGAAGCATTTACTTTGCTTTTACAGTTTTCCTTTGTTATGAAAATGACATTTGAGAAAAAGGTTGTTTAGTGATCAATTTTCATGCTTTCAACTTATGGCCCTACTTTCATTTTTCATTGCTTAATCATTTTCTTTGCTTTCGAACTACCCCTAATAATAATAATAATAATAATAATAATAAATATTATCATTTAGGGTTGTGGTTGATGGATAAAATCCTTTTCCTCTTACTTAGATGACTCAATTTTAAGATTTTAAAATGAAAAGGACTTGATAGGAAATACTACTCTTTCTAGGACCTTACGCAGCACAAATCAAAATTAATCATGACTATCAATAGGGGTGTACATGGCCGGGTTGGTTTGGATTTTTCAAATATCAAATCAAACCATTTCTGTCGGATTTTTATATTTATAAATCAAATCAAACCAATATGACTCGGGGTTTTCAACCTCGGGTTTTTTCGGGGTTTTTGGATTTTCAGGTTTTTTCATTCAGACAAACATATAATTTATTTGTACTTCAAATATTTCTTTAGTCCTACCAAAATACAACTATCTAAGGTGTTTCTTAAGAAAATAACACAAAATATGATATGAGTAATGACACTAAAA
>NW_006239159.1:372947-403858 GCF_000226075.1 Solanum tuberosum
TGAAATCGTGTAAAACAAATATTGCAAATTAACAAGTCATAATGAAAATGATCATAATTTAAAAGTACTAAATCATGCTAAAATTAAGTTTAATAAGTATTAGTTACATGACTAAATATTAAAAGAAGTTAAAATTAGATTATGTATTTGAATTGTCCAAACCAATGTAAAACTAATATTCAATATTATTGTCATTCTTAGTGTTGAATTGATTTTCTTTTTGCATTAGTATTAATTTGATTTTGATTTTGATTTAAGCTTTAGTATAGTTATCAACATCAATGGACTATAATCTTTATTAGACCTTTCAAAATTTTAAGTTTCAAACTTGAAATAATATATTGAAAGATAAAAACTATGAAAAAGTATAAGAAATATTTTAAAATTATATCAAAGTAAATATTTTTAGGTATAAAATAAAATTTTAAAATTATCTATATAATGTCGGGTTGGTTTGATCTCGAGTTATTTTTTTTTTAGTTAAATCCAAACCAACCCAAATATAGTCGGGGTTTTTTTTCCAATACCAAAACAAGTCAAACCAAATTACTAGTCGGTTTCTTTTTTGTTTGACTCGATTTGCGATTTGGTTCAATTTTCAGTTCGATTTTGTACACCCCTAACTATCAAAGTGAGTATAATTAAATATCACGTGGAAATAGAAAATATCAATACTACTAAATAAGAAAAATGATTTGTATAACTTAGATATGTTGTAAAACATAAGCTATATACTACAAATAATATGGACGAGATATGAAGAGTAGAATGTAGAGATCATCTTATTCAAATGTCTTCAGATTTTCCTTATATGGTGAATGATAATCCTATTTATAGGTTGAGAAATCACTCCAAAAGTTACTATGTTAAATGTCCACATTAATGGATACATTCTTATCCAAAACAGTTCATTGAACCTAGGGGATATACATATACATGAATCTAAGTAGTGCATGTATTGAGTAATGGACAATCCACTAATTCAATGGATTTATAACACTCCCCCTTGGATGTCCATAGATAATGTGCCTCATTAAAACCTTATTAGAAAAAACTCGATGGAAAAAAAGCCTAGTGAAGAAAAAAGAGTACACACATCTCATAATACGTCTTGAATGTTGCCTCATTGAAAACCTTACCAGGAAAATTTAATTGTGACAAATCCATGACTAAGGAAAAAAGGACAACGCGTATTTCACCCCTGATGGAAGTTTTACTTGATATCTCAGAGACGACACATTCCAATCTTATATCTCAACTTCTCAAATGTTGATGTTGACAATACCTTAGTGAATAAGACTGCAAGTTTATCAAATCTTTTGAACTTCTATATCACCATTTTGTTGAAGATTATGTGTGAAACGAATTTTGGTGAAATATGTTTTGTCCGGTATCCTTTGATTGTATCATCCCTTCAATTAATTGAGCTACACATACAAATTTATTTTCGTACATAGTGGCTGAAATATTCCTTTCCAAAGAAAATCACACATTTCCTGAATATGATGGATCATTGATCCCAACTAAACATACTCTGGACTTATTTCATGTATGAATATTATTTCCGCATGATTTGGAGAAGTGGCTACTAGTGTTTGATTCATAGAATGTCGAATATTATTATTCTTCCACATGTAAACAAAAAAATCATTTGAGATTGAGCTTTATGAGGATCAAATAAATATCCGGTGTCTGCATAATCATATCAATATTTTTAGATTCGGAGATTGAACATTTCAATTTTGTTGAAGCTCGTCTCTTCTTTTTTTTTAAAAAAAAAATCACACATCTTCTATGTGTTGAGTCACTTGCTTTGTTAGTTTCTTGGCATTACTTGAATGATTATATGACAATCCCATCACATAACTTTGGTTATGTAATAATCTTCTAAAATTTGCATAATCGATAATCTGTATGTACACCAATTACACTAATACATGATATTTTTCAATTAAATTCATCAAATCGAAATTGATCTTTCTTTATGTTAAGCAATGTCACACCCATTAAAGAACTCAATGGAATCAGTTTAATTCCTTTTAAATC
Source organism: Solanum tuberosum (assembly GCF_000226075.1). Taxonomy (NCBI): domain Eukaryota; kingdom Viridiplantae; phylum Streptophyta; class Magnoliopsida; order Solanales; family Solanaceae; genus Solanum; species Solanum tuberosum. The sequence continues at coordinate 374,994 of NW_006239159.1, forward strand.
CTTCAAGGATTTTCTTATAACCTTCATCGTTTAAGGCACCTTGAATTCTTCAATTTTCATAAAACCTTCATTTCTAGCTAGACATGACAATTATTTATTACATGCATTTAAGTTTTTCAAATATTTTCAGATCAAAACAAACCTTATTGTATCCACCATAGAAGAAAAACATCTCCATACAATGTCAGGACTTTTGCAAAAAATATTTATGCCCCTAAGGTACAAATCATTTATATTTTCGCACATTAATTTATTTGTACTCTCACTGACATTATACCTTGATCTATAGACTATAAGTTTAAAACATCATTTTTTTCAAGTGAAATAAAATATACTTAAATTGTAAATTTATTTAGTCAATCATTTATTTGTCTAGACTATGTGACAAATTTGAATTCAAGATCATCGTCACCATTTATATTATTGAGCGCTACTTCATATTGATGATATTGTAGACAGTCATTTAACTCGATTCCAATACGACATAACTTATTGAGATCTCTTCATTTTTTATCATTTCATGTACCTGAACCTTTCTTCAAGATTTTATTAAGTGTTATGTCGTCGTGCTTCTTTAAAGCAATTGCCTCATTATCATGGCCATCTTGATCATTTGCTCCTCTCCTTCCTCAAGAAATTTTACATTTGGAATTGATTAGTCTCTCACGCTTCAGACGTACCATATATTTTGTCCTTAAAGGATTTCTCATTGGAGCATTTGCAACTGAAGTGTAACATAGAGTAAGAAAATACACCTGACAATTATCTCTTGAACTTCAAGTTTACTTTTTTAACGAGTATCTAGATAATTCATCATAATTTTTAGCTGTCAATCATCTCTCCCTCAACTTTATTTTTGGATTCATCTTTGTGCGTGGTAGCACATTTAAATTAGATATCGCACATTTGAAGTTCAATGAAAATTGTTTGATTCTTAACCTTGAACCAATTATGATGGAGAAACTTTATCGGCTTGATGAATACATGTGTTGTCATGTTAAATAAATTCATCTCATACCAAATCTTATTTGCGAGTTTTGTTCTCGTACCAATGGATTAGCTATAATTGAAGGCATACAATTTATGCTAAATCAATCAGTATTTTCATCGTAATTTCATAATTTCAAACTGTGCTATTAATTAAATAATTCGAGAAAACAACCTTACAAAAAATCAATTCGTAAGTTGACAACAAAGCACATGTGACCGTACCATAGATATAACTATTAAAATTATATAGTTGAAAATGATCCACATGACCTACAATTTATGCTAAATCAATCAGTATTTTCATCATAATTTCATAATTTCAAACTGTGCTATTAATTAAATAATTTGAGAATATAACCTTACAAAAATCAATTCGTAAGTTGACAACAAAGCATATGTGACTGTACCATATATACAACTATTAAAATTATATAGTTAAAACGATCCACATGGCAGGTGAACAGACCGATATTTACATTTTTATATTTCCAAAAGTCAGGAAATACAATCCCAACCTTAGTTGGTACAACGATCAATTTATTATGAGAACAAGCAATACAAAAGAATTCATAAAGAATATTTTATTTTTTCATCATATAGTCGCGTGATTATTCAATTACTTTTATATCACATTTGAACTGAAATGGCCAACCGGTCATGCCAACTGATCTTTATTTCAGTAAACTTCTAGTTTACTTTTGCATGTGATTCCATTATCAGGCCCATGTGTGTATACAATAAACAAGACCGTTATGACAAAATTAAATTTATTTATTTTTCTCAAACCTTCCGTAGAGGTGAGTTGTGGCATGTATCCAATCCTTAATGCATTTAGCACATATTGATCCATTCACATTCAGAATGATCGAGCATTCATGATGCTTATCAGAAGTCACATTCTCTTCAAGAAATGAACTAATAATTTGTATGTGTTTCATAAATTTGCATTATAAGCTCATTATCATGTCCTTAATATCTATCATTTTAGAATGACACAACTCAACATCACTTTGAAAGGTCAAGTGTACCACCATTTTATCTTCCTTTCTTTTGATGGAGGGTTTATAAATTTATCAAATTATTAGTTCGCACAATAACCTCGTGTCCAATGACCTTTGATATCATTTTGATGATAAAAATTACCTTCACATTTTGAAGGGCTATTTGAAGAACTTATAATGTTTTTTCTTTTATAATTACCACAATGATGACTATTATAATTCTTTCCCCCACACCCTTATTCATACATTCAATCTCTTGTCTTCTTTCAGATTTATTATTCATTACTACAATATTCATACGATAGGATGAAATAATTGGGCGAATTTCAAACTTATCATGTACTGCTACCATATTCTCTTCAGGGAATAAAGCAAATTTAATGTGACGAATTTCATAACTTTTCATAAAAAAATATATTAGTTTTGTCTTAGTCATCATTTTATCATCACTATAGTGCATTGAGACTCAAACTCAATGTCTTACCCATATGAGGCGCGTTAGACCATAATTCTATGAGACTCGAACGCAATATCTTATCATCATGATGCATCAAAACTCAAATTGATGTATTACCCTCTTGGTACGATAAAACGTGAATCTACCTTCTTTCTCTGAACATTTTTCATTATGATGCATCCGGACTTTAATCTGATGGGATGAGATTTGAATTCACCAGCTTACCCTCAACCAATGATATAATAGACTAAAGTACAACATGACTAACCCTGTGAATCTTTCAAAATATTTAAAATGGTTACAATGAAGAAGCTTTGACCAATAGAAAAGCTCCAAATATGCCCTATCCTACTGAGACCATTGATGAACGACCACACATTGATATTTTTAATAATCCTAGCTAATATTCTTGTAAAGATAAGATGTATGAGGCTCGTCTGCACACTTGAATTTTCTGAAACCTTGTTTCTTCTTGTCTATGTTATTGATTTTAGATCATATCATACTATCTTCTCTTTCTTTCCCGAGGATGCCCCCTCGAGGGGTCTCTTTTCATGGCACATGCACTTGGATTGTGTTTTACTCAATAAAGAGTCACTTATATAAAAGATATTAAATTAATTATGAGATCAAAGGTTCTCAATCAGTTACTTATATAGGGAATATTCACTATATATGTTTATTTCTTAAATATAATAAAATATCATGTGTCAATTGAATATTATGGAGTACTTTATTCTTAATTAGTATAGGTCTATTGGGAATAGCCAACATGGTCATGAGCATTACTAAAATGCCGCCTTGTTGTTTGGTCAATGTGTGGCATCCAATGCTATGGCCATTTTTGGGCTGAATAATCATGAGCATTACTCTACTTTTCTGTGAAAGAGTAATGAGTGCTTTGATTGTTCTGGCTTGGGTGCAGTGCAAATACTCCCGTCCCTAATTATTTTTTCACTTTTGAATTGACATATCTATTAAGAAAATAATGATTGACATAGTGAGTTTACCATTTTATCCCTATTAACTATGAAGTGGTGAATTAAAAACTTAAAATTTTCAAAAAAGTTCTACCTTTTTCAAAGTAATTAATTGAGGGTATAATAGGTTAAAAAATTATCCTTTCTTGATTTATCAAAATGGATAAGTAATTAGAGACAACTAAAAAAAGAAAAATGGACAAGTAATTAGGGTCAAAGAGAGTACTTATATAGTAAGTATTAATATTCCCTCTGTCCTTAATTACTTGTCCACTTTTCTTTTTTAATTGTCCCTAATTACTTGTCCATTTTGACAAATCCATTTAATTGTCCAAAATTATTTATAATTTTATTTTTTTCTTATTCTTTTTCGTTAGATGCAACAATAAGGTGAATATTCATATAACTAATCAATTAAATGATTTTTCATTGTCAAAGCGATTGATATTTAAGAGCATCAAGTATGTCGCATTCTTTATTAAGTTCCTCCAAATGTACATCTTCTTTTCATTGGTAGGTGGAAAATGATACTTGCCCCAAATTAACAGTCATTTTAACTAAAAAAAGTTATCTTAAAAATAATAATTACTTTAAAAATTTAAACTAAAATCATTAATGGTATTTTATAATATTTTTTATTTTAAAAGATAATTCTTTATAACACTAATTAATTTAATTTTTTTTAATAAATAAACATAACTTACTAAATTAAATTAGATTATATTTATTATTTTCTAAGCACAAAAATAAGCTAAAATAACAACTAAAATATGACAAAGGAGGAGTAATTATGATTTAAACTTCCCTTTACTTCAAGACATTGGCCATCTTGTTGAAGAAATAAAGAAATATAAAGTTGAAAGAGGTTCTTGTCATAAGATTGCATTTCTGGGACCCATAGCTATTTTCCACAAAAAATGGGGTTTTTTTCCTTAAATAATCACAACAGAGTTTATATATATATATATATAATCTCAACCACTTTTGCACCAATTGTCTTGCCTTTTGGTCTAAATGAGAGGTGGGGTTCCCAATGAGACTTTTCCTATCAATGCCTGCCTTTCTACGCTTATTCTCACCGTTTCAAATTAAGTGATATTTTATTTAAAATGGAGTATCAATTTAGTGGGGCCAAAATGTATACAATGTCTAGCACTGAAAGGGGTAGCTCTCCTTATTGAAATTAAAAGTTGAATTCCTTGGTGATTTGCTAGGTTAAATTAAAACCAAAATCTCTGCCCCTTGTTGAAAAAAGTTAAAAACTTGATATTTTGGTGTGACAATAATTTGAAGTAAGTATTTGATTGATGCATGTGAATGTCCCTTATGACAAGTAAATGTCACAATTACATCATTTTCACCCTACAAGAACATGGACATATCATGAAGATGAAATCTAATTAAAGGAGACTTAACAATCCAACAATTTAGGTCACCCCACATTCAATGTTTTTATAGTATTGTTGATGGTCCCCATCTAACCCAAAATGTAGGATCCAATTATCTTGGCCCATGTTTGTGTCCCAAAATTTTAGACTAAATGAGGGTGTGGACCCAATATCATTAAAAAATGGAAAGGGGTGTCACCAGAAGTTGTCTATCCTTATTCCCACTTCATTGACCTGAGATAGAATTTTAGTAGGATCTATAGAGGGGACAAAACCTAGCACAAAAGTATGGATACTATCAAAGAAATGTGTAGGGTAGGGGCCCCAAGATGTGAAACTTAACCTTACCTTATTGTGTCAGTATGATTATGGCACATATCTACTCATCCATCTTTAATTTGATGTTGTTTCCTTTGTTTTCTTACAACACATATGCTCTTTATGAAATGGGGTCCATACACTAAATATACAAATAGTTGATAGAGAAAGGTGAAGGGAATTTGGGGCCATGCAACACCCCATACATGTAGAATAATGACCTTCCACATTGTGTTTACTTTATATGGGAATTTTCATGACTTTGTCAAAACCTAACTTTTTTGATGAATTGGGATCAATTGGTAAAGTAATGGAGTGGAATGAAAGCCAACTAAAGAGATTTGTTAATTTCTCTAGTTGAATCATCAAGAATTGATAACATTCACTACAAGAAAATAATCTTTTTTGTGGCGATACAAATCGCCATAAAAAGTCAAAAATATAGATAAATGAGTTTTAACAAAATATTATTTAAAATTTACTTATCCTAAAAAATAGATAATTTTTAAAATTTATACTAAAGTCCACTACTATTTTTATTTATTATTTCTTGAATTACGTGATTGAAACATTTAGTACAAATAATGGACCAAACACATTAGTAATAAAACTTTAAACTTACGTTCAAAATCTTTATAAAAACAACAGAATTAGTGGAGACTACAAAGTCGCCGCCAAAAGACATTTTATAGCGACAATTTCTTCGTCGCAACAAATTCATTTTCAGCTATATTTTAGTAGGATTATTTGTGGAGACGATGATCAAGTCGCCACTAATATGTTATCTTTCGTGGCAAGTACAAAGATCGCCACCAAAACTATACATTTTATGGTAACATTAATTTATCGCTACTGATTTATCTTATTTTATAGCGATAAAATAAGTCGTTACGAAAAGTCATCACCAAAACTTTGATTTCTTGTAGTGAATGAGTGTTGGAAATCAAAGACTTGGAAAGAGATAATGGAGGAATAATTCAAACTATTTTTTGAAACATGGTTGATGCAGACATCATTTTCTCCACTAGCCTAATTATAATTCAAATGTCCTCATCTCACAAGATTTCTTATTTCGTGGGGTTCGCACTTTGCATAAAAAAAACCACACATTACAACTAAGGAGACTACTAAAAATACTTAGGTTAACATCTAGGGCAACATGATTGATAATTATGCTTTTATCTTTTCAAGATTTAGAACCTTAAATTCCTGTTCATCCACTATTAACTCAACTACCCAACATGTACAATTTAGTGGGTACACTTTTTCCTCATTGGATGGAGCCAAAGCTAAAAGGGCTCTTTCAATATAAGTCTAGTGGGAATCCATTATTGAAGTATTGATAGGACTTAAAGATATATGCCAATTGATCTACTTGTCATCAAACACTTGAGTATTCATGGCTCTAAGGGAACTATAAAATGTACCTTTTCTCCTTCATTGAAACAGCATAAGATTTAATTTGCAAAAAATATAATGACTTGAAAGTGACCAACCTAAAGATACTCATTAACTTCTTTATTACTACTACCTTTTACATAATTATATCTTACAATTTCCACTTATTAGCTTTCATTTTTACCTTGATGAGTAATTATAGCCATTTTGACCAAAAAATGATGTTTAAAATTAAATTCTTGAGTGCAAATTATAACCATCAGGAGCTACACAAATGGGTAATTTTTTTTCAGCCCGCGTGAATATTCGTGTAAAAGTCCCACAATGGAGTATAAGGGGAAAATGAAGCAAAATGATCAGCTTTGGGATTACTTATGAATATCTAATTATCATTTAAAATGTAATTGAGAAATAATAATTTTTTAATGCGGGGATAATATTTGAATAAAACATATTCTAACTAAAATATAGGAAAGTCAACACTGAAGTTTAAAATTTAACAAGTGAAACTCCATCACAATATGTTGGAGTACGAACTCAAGGACTGAATCCTAGAGTTCTCCATTGTAAAACCATGAACTCAAGGAGTATTTAATTGATGAAAAAATTCTTTTGTTCTTAGATATATACATCAAGGATGGTTAATGCTTAAGAAAATAAGGCATACGTCTTAGACCCATAATTTTACCCTCCCCTTCAACAAATTTATCAAGAATAAATTACGTGTTAATATTTTTATAAAAAATAATTATTTATGATAAAAAGTATAATTCTTTTCAAAATTTATGTTATTTTATTCTCTTTAATCTTTTTCAAATAAAAAAAATCAAGAAAATGTTGTTTTGCTTTCTCATATGTTTTCTGTTTGTACTCTCTTTCTTCAAATCTTTGATAAGTTAGTCTAATACTTTGTATGCAATAAGAATCAATAGTCGAAAAGTGTTGAACAAAGTTAATTACAATTTGTTTCCTTAGATTTTCAAGCATTACAATAAACATATTAAAGTAGGGTATATTAAGTAATAAACTTCTTGAATTGAATTTTATGGTTCTAACTCTTATTTTTATCTAAAATTTGTCAACTTATTACTTTTAGAATTATGTTAACAAATTCATTTAATAAATGCTTCAATGAAGGAATATTTTTCAACGTTGAATTGATAATTTTTTTTGGATATACAATCACGTAAAATATATACCTTAGAGATATACAACATACAAATTTGTGTTGTGAACTTTTCAAGGGAAAACTGTCTAAATAGAAGATTGTTATAACCTTGTACGTACCCCCACTGTATTTTATTTTTCTCGTTTTGATCCAATTTAGGATCCTAGTTCGACTGGATGGAGTATTAAAAAAAGTATAACTTACATAAATACCATAGTGTAAAACCTAAATTACCTTTTATCCCTATTATTTTTGTAATTGCATAAATCCCATATTTTTAAAGCATTTCGGATACATAATTAAGGATCTGGATACATTATGTATCAAATCTGTTGCACTTATTAAGAAAAAAAGAAGCTGAAAAATCAAATTTATATCTCATAGTATCCATTTGTTGCACTAATTAAGGGGGAAAAAAAGAAGCTGAAAATCAAATTAAGATTCCATAAATTACGTTATTCCATTCCAAATTATTGTCAAGAATTCAAAATCCTATAGTGTAACAAATCCAAAAAATTCAAAAATTAAATTTATTCTTCTTGTTCATCGTTCTCTCTGTTTCATAAAAACTTTTGTCGAAATTTTGGATAAGCGAGGTGAGTTATGAAGGATACAAAAGTGATGAAATTGTTATTGGACAAACGATTTCTTTTGTGAATCTTCAAGTTTATCGAATATTCTTTCGATGAACATCATCGATAAGATGCTAAAGTTCAAGAAAGCGACAAACTTTGAAGTGAAGCACTGCTATCGGGAGTGCAATCAAGTAGCTGATAGTTTGGCCAAACTAGCCTTGACCACCGACCAAAATCAAGTTGTATATTCCTATTTTGATTTGCACAGAACCTCTAAAGGCCCCTTTCAACTTGATAAGTGGCAAATGCCTTGTATTCGATCCAAATTTGACAAGGCCAACTTTTTGTTAGCTATGTGGTAATTTTGCCAGAAGCTTGGCTATTTTCAGCCTCTTCTGGCTTATCAATGGTGATGTGATCACCACAAAATGTGTTGTATTTGAGGTCAGGCCCAGCCCACCTCTGTATCTTTTTGCTTAATACAACATTGCCTAGAGATAAGACTGAGTAATTTATTTTTTTAAAAAAGAATATCCTTTCGATTTTGATTCAAGATTGTCGAAAATTTTGAGATTCAAAATTCTTCTCCATTTCATTGAAAAGATCCTTTCCGTTTTGATTCAAAATTGTTGAAAATTTTGAGTTTCAAAATTATTCTCCTAGTTCATTGAAGATTCTTTCAATTTTGATTCAAAATTATCGAAAATTTTGAGAAGATACATCATGAAAATCCTTTCAAATTAAATTGATAAGTGTTGTATTTCTACTAGATACATTAAATAAAAAAGTGTTGCCCATAAGATTTTAGGTTTGAAATTGATACATTATTATTTGGTAATTGTTATGTATCAGATACATTTAGTATAAATTCAAATTTAGTTTGGTAATTGTTATGTATCAGATACATTTAGTATAAATTTGAATTTACGTATCATAACTACAAAATTAGTGTATGCTACATTATTATTTATGTATCTTATTTTGTTTGAGATCATGAAGATCCTTTCAATTTAAATTGATAAGTGTTGTATTTCTACTAGATACATTAAATAAGAAAGTGTTGCCCATAAGATTTTAAGTTTGAGATCGATACATTATTGTTTGGTAATTGTTATGTATCAGATACATTTAGTATAAATTTGAATTTATGTATTATAACTAAAAAAATAGTGTATGATACATTATTATTTATGGTTCTTATTTTGTTTGAGAAATACTATATTTTAAAATATAAAAAATACATTATACATGTAATTGTTCCAAAATAGCTTCTTTTTTGTGTGTGTGATAAATAACACAAAGTTTATGTATCAAGTACATTTATATTGAACATGATAAACACTAATCAAAGATTCAACAACATTAGAGTTATGTATCAATACCTTAAATATGAACATTATACACTGCATAAAACAGAGGTTATTGTAGCAGTGATGTATCAGATCAATGATAACACTAATAAAGATTAATTTAAGACTCAAAATAAACAAGATACATTAAAAATTTGTATCTTTGATAGTGATGGCCGTGCTATGGCAGATCCAACTTTTTTCTTCTTCTTTTTTGGACGTTTTTCAATAGTAGAAACATTAAAAGAAAATAAATATTTTTCAAGAATTTTTTTTCAACGACAATATGATTAACTAAAATTGCAAAGGTTCAATAAGATTTCAATGAGGGCAGGGGGTTGAGGTAATTTTATTTTTATTTTTTAAGATGAAAAAATTAAAAAATAATAATAAAAGAAATCAAAAATTGATGTGATGGAAAAAAAATCTACCTCTTCAATAATTTGAAATCATTAATTGAAAACAGAAAAGATTTGAATTTCAAAAATAGATTAATTGATAAACTTGAGAGAGACACTTTCTGAAAATCAAAATGAATTTGAGATTTGTAACTGCTAAAGAAGTGGAGAGAATTTAGGGATAAAATGGAGGAGTGAAATGGGGAGTGGAAAACGTGGGTGTAGGCTGAAAATAGGAATGAAATATTTATGTATCCGAAAGATTTTATGAATTGGGGGAATAAGGGATTTTTGAAATTTTTGAAAAAGATAGGGATAAATGGATATTAAGGTAAGTAAATGTGTGTATATAAGTAATTTTTCCTTAAAAAAATAGGGATAATTTTAAATATGAACCAATAAGTTATTAGTTCACAAAAATAGAGTCAATAAAATAATTACATGAAATATTGCCAAATTCGCTATTTAACCACGGTTTAACCATGGCTAAATAACATTATTTTACTTTTTATTAGCCACAATTTAACTTATTTTTTATTAGCTAAGATTTTACCGTGGTTAAATAACCATTTTCTTAAATTTTTCATAACTAGCAGTTATGTAGTGTATATGTAATGTATCAATATTGCATAGATAGTGTATAAATGCATATGGATATTGTATAAATGGTGTAGGAACATGTGTATATAATGTATAAATAGGTATGTAGTTGTACATGTAACGTATCAATATTATATGTATAATGGATCAATATTTATGTGGTGTATATGCAATGTACATATATTGTACGTATCGATAGTTATGTAGTGTATATGTGATGTATCGTTATTGTATAAATGGTGTATAAACGTGTATAGATATTATATCAATGGTATATAAACATAAATAATTATGTAATATATCAATATTATATAAATAATATGTTATTTGTTTTTTTGTCTAACCCATCAACGCCTTATTTTCGATCTCCGTCAGTTTTTAGTTCATTACTGCATTACCGGACCGGACTACCGACAATGAATAATCTATTATTTCATCTTTGGTGGTGAAATGATAGATCATTTTGACTGTTATGTAAAATGATCACATTATAAGATATTCATTGATTTTGATGTATATTTTTAAAAACCTTATAATTGATTTTGATGTATATTTTTACATTGATTTTGTTCAATTTTTCTCATTGTAGAAATCAAAGGAGGACGAATTCACGAATTCAATCTTGAGTTGTATGAATATGGTTTTTTATAATTAGTGTTTCTAGGTTGATCTTGTGTCAACTTTCTTAATTGGTTCTCTTTCTACTTTCTTTCCCCCTCGCTCATTACTTCTCTTCCCTAACAATGCACATTTTGATACAAGATACATGTAACTTTGATATTAGGGATATTCGCTCTTCTGAAATTTCATTCCTTTATTTTGGATTTGTTTTAATCCATAAAGAGATTTAAGAAGCTTTCAAACTTTATGGTCTTGACCAGAAACGACAAATTCTTCTGATTACTTCATGTAAACTTCACCATCATCTAGTTCTCCATTCAGAAATGTAGTCTTCACATTCATTTGATAAAATTGCAAGACCATGAATTGTTGCTAAAACAATCCAGAGTCGAATAGAAGCCATCCGTGCTACAGGTGCAAAGGTATGAAAATAATCAATATCTTTGATTTCAGTAAAAAAATTTGCTTCCAAATGAGCTTTTTACTTATCTAAAATACCATCAGATTTCAATTACTTTCTAAAAATCCATCTAAAATCAATAGAGTTATATTTAGGAGGGAGATGTGATAAAATTCATATATTATTTAACAGAAGAGAATGCATTTTTATCTTCAATAGCTTCAGGCCAGAAAGGAGCAACATGTGAATACATTGTTTCACCATAACTTTCAGGATCCTTTTCAACTAAATAAACTTGAAAATTAGGTCTAAAGTCTCTGAATTTGGCTGATCGTGTAACGTCTTGATTGACTTTCTTCCAAGGGCTCAACTATTTTTATTTTAAAAGGAGATATAAAAGAACTTGCATTTTATTTCAAAGATTTTATGAGGAAATATATGCTAAAAAAAGTTAGCATGTAATGATTCAATAATTATGTCAGGGTTTGGGGTCTTAAGATATAAAAATCTATAAGCTTTACTGATTTCTAAATGATCAATAAACACATAATACATTCATCTATAGACAATCTTAGTCATATATTGATTTGGTAATCTAACATGAGCCAAACAACCTCATACTTCAAATTAATTTATGTTTGACTTTCATTCTTCCAAAGTTCATAAAGAGATGCATCACGTTTCATGGTAGGAATTCGATTAAAAATATGACTAACTGAAAATAAGGCTTCAGTCCACAAATTTTCAGTCATATCAAATTCATAAAGCATAGAGTTAATGTAACACATAGGATTTTTGAAAAGGAAGAAAATGCCTTTTTGGGCTGTAGTCTGATTTTACAGGTCCTATCTATGAACCATAGAAGCTTCTACGTGCCGTAGATGGCAGCCGTAGGAAGAAGGGAAATAAATTTTTAAAACCAAGCCCCAGTACCCTTTGTATGGTTCACCAGGAAGATGCGACATCCCTTGTACGAGTCGTAGATATGTCTCGTAGGTGAGTTCCAGACTTAGTGAAAATTTTAAGGTTAAGGTTGGTTTCTACGCTCCGTAGGATGACCTACGAGTCATAGACAGGGTCCGTCAAAGTTAGTCCAAAATAATGGTCTTAGTACTTGGTCTACAATTTACCAGTATGCACCGTAGATAGTCCTACAGTTCGTAGGTCCAAATCGTAGGTCGAGTTTGACAATTAATTTAAAGAGGTTTTTGGATCTTTTCATAATTCTTTTAATCCTGTACTACTTCATTTTGCCTTCTACCATAACCCCTATATAAGGGTTTTAAGCCACAGATTACCCATTTTCAATTCATTTTTCCTAAAATCCCTAAACTTGACCAAATTCATCATCCCCAAGTTCTCTTAACCTAAGGAAGAAGAAGAAGAGCTAGAGTTTCATTCAAGTCTCCAATTCACCATCTCTCTTGGGCTTTGAATAGCAAGGTAAGTGGGTATTCACCCATGGAGTCTTTTCCTCAATAGGGTCCCCAAAGGTTTCAACTTCCCAATTCAATTTTCATTGTTCAAATTAGGGTTTCAATTCAACAAATGTGGGTTTCATCCAATTATGAGTGATTATTGTTGATTAAGTATTCTAATGCATAATTTGATGTTAATATATGATATTTATTTGAAATTTCATTGACCCATGCCTAAATTATGTTTTTGACTATGATCCTATGATGATCTCATGAACAATGAAATATGGAATTATGAAGATATACATGTTTTTATGAAATGATTATAAATGATTTGGGGATGCTTTAAAAAGCAAAGTATCAATGCTATTGTGAAAAGATTTCTCACTTACTATGATGATCATGATTGTGAAAGGTATTTCTCACAAATGAATTCACATCCATGTTGAATTATGTTTAAGAATTTGTTCTATGTTTTGATCTCAAAAGTGTGGATTGGTATTGATTATTGTCTTTCCTATGTTAAAATGATATTTGACTTTTATCTATTCTGTTAGGATTTTTAGACTTAGCACCGAGAGGGCTTTGAGGTGGAGGCTCAATTAGGGTAGTCTCTAGTAGCAACTTCTAGTCCCAAACTACGTGCTCCCGTAGGATTGTCTTAAATGACCTAGGTAGTGGATCCGCTTTATCAAATGATGATATGTACGAAGTTTAGCTTGGCAAGTAGATTCCCCTTATTTTGGTATGAGGGATATACCATATTCTATGATATAACTCTCATGGTCTTATTGTCGGTTAAAGCTATTATCCAACAAAATGACTATGTTTCTTCAAAGCTTTCCTCATATCTCTTATTTCAATGTTTTAACCATGTTTCCTGATTTACATATCATTTCTTCTTTTAGTCTTTAAATGTTCAAAGAATGATCATGACTATAGCCATTCATGATATCATGCCTATGTTTATGCATATTGCCCCATACTTAATACATTTCATGTACTAATGCATACGTATGCCTACATTATTTTACTAATGCAGGATTCGACATTCCTACCTTTCATACTCGTGGCTAGTTGGTTTCATTGGCTTCGAAGAGTGGAGCGTCCTCATGTTTGGAGGACCAAGATGCCTTTATTGCTTTATGTCATTTTTGTTTTCATACTTTGTATGTGATGTATGATTTACGTCCCAATCATTTTCCTTATGATGTATTAGATGACTATTAAGACTTATGTTAGACTTCCGCTTTTGTCAAACTCTTTTGAATTGTGAAATGCTATCTTTCAAACTCTTTCTTTCTATTATCTTGTATAATGTATGCTAAGTGACTTGTGTAGGGCCTCTTGGGGTCCTATACTTCATTTCACGTCTAGGGTGTACTTTGGATCGTGACAAACTTGGTATTCAGAGCACAAGGTGTAGAAATATCCTAGGATGTCTCATCAACCATGTCGAGTAGAGTCTTGTTCATGAGTGTGAAGCGTGCCACATTTATGAATGCGAGGTTATAAGATGTTTAGGAAATTCCACTTCTTTCATTATTCTAAAGTCGTGCGATAGAGTGTAACTCTATATGTGAGAATGTGGAACAAGAAGCTCGTCAAGAGGCTCCACAAGTTCCAGCCGAACGTTTGGCCAAACAAGTGACTAATGCGGAGTTTCCAACTGCTTTTCAAGTGTTGGCTCAAGCCACAACGACTTTGGCTCTCCCACACAAGCTATCGACTCTCACGTCAGAGAATGTGAAAAGATTATTTTCACTATCATGTTATGACTTATTTTATGGACCATATAAGAGTCTATCTAGGAAAATAAATTTGAGGAACACTAAAGAGAGAAACTGGATTAAACATCTAAAGGTGTTTAGACCAAGATATGTAGGATGTTGGATAATCGATTATCCAACATGGTTTATATTGTTTTTGTGTGTGTGTTGTAATATGTTGGTGTAGAGAGTATTTGAGGGAGACAGTGGATGGTTGTGGAGTGTATATAGGGGTAATGGGGTGAGGTAAGGATTAGTGGGGAGTAGTTAAGAGTTATTGTTTTCTTATTTGATTTTTTTTTTGTAATACAAAATAAAATATAAAATATAATGATAAAAATATTAGGTAACTATTTTGAACTAATAAAAATATAAGCAAAATTAAATAACTAATTTAAAAATATACTTAAGAAACACTAGTTTATTTATAAAATTCTAAATTAAAAAAGAACATATATATTTTTTATAAAAAAAATCTTTTGAAAAAACTAAATATAAAACTTACCTTAAAATGCGACTCTATTTTTGTAGTTTTTAAATCTTTAAAAACAAACCTACTAAAATTAAAATATTTAATTTAGATTTAAAAGATATATTTAAGTAATAAAAATTGTATAAAATTTTAGATTCGATAAAAATTACGTGTCAATGTTTTAATATATTTTTATGTTTATATATAAATGTATTGAGGGCATCTCCAACCCTATGCTCTATTTTACTCTCCAAATATAGAATTATCTATTTTTTCAGACAACCAACTCCAACTCAATTCTCTATTTTACTCTCTAAAAAAGAATTTTTTTCTCTCTCCTCAATAATATATTATTATTTCTATTTCATTCTTATTTTCTTATTTCATAATATAAATCATTTCTTCGTTTTGCAAATAATCACTCTATAATCTTTATGTAATACAAAATTTTATTTTATTTTTCAAATTCTTCATTTAATATAAAATTATATTTTATTCTAAATTTCTAAATAACATAAATTGCAAGAAATATTATATATAATACATATTAAGGAACAATTCAAATAAAAGTGAAATCAATGATGAAATATAATTGCATCATAAATATAGTATTATCATAAAATTTATTTTAAATTTTACATAAATACTCAACTTTCAAGATTATTATGTTACTCTCATAAATGTTCTATTAATGTATTACGGAGTTCAAAATGAGCATTTTTTGTCCTTATTTTTATGTGTAGCTAAAAATTGTTTAAATTAACAATTTCATCTAGTATCCAATTATTTCGTGTACTAATTTACTTCCCCTATTCCATTTTGAACTATTACATCAAATATTTTCATGCTCTTTAAAATTAAAAGTGTAGTTTAATAATTTTTCACTATAATATAAAAGTCGATTGTTTGAATTATCATGTAAATTTTGTGCATACTTCATAATGAAAAATAATCATAATCTAAATTACATATTTAAAATGACAAAAAAAATTTAAATTTAAATTAGAAAAATTGTTAATTCGGGATGGAAGTAGTATACTTATCAATAATATGTTTTAGATGTTATATTACTTAGAAAATAATTACAAATATTAGAGACTTAATTAATAATCTTATATAATATAAATAATATTAAAATAACTTTAAATTACATATTTAAAGTGATCATTTCTTTTAAAAAATAAAATAGAAACATTATTAATTTGCGGAAATAGTAACTTATTAATAATATATTTTTATATGTTATATTACATTAGAAAATAATTACAAATGATAAAGACTCAATTAAAAATATAATAAAAATAATTTTATAATAATCAAAAAGTAAAATAGAGAGGTGATTAGTAGTTCTCCAAATTTGGAGAACTACTATTCACCTCTCTATAATTGAAGAATAGAGAGTGAAATAGAGAGTGGTTGAAGAACCCATTCTCTATTTTACTCTCCAAATATAGAGATGGGTTGGAATATTGTCTTAGAAATGGTTACCTCAATGGTGTAGATTAGTGTCTCCCTACTTAAACTAATTCATTGCTTTGGATTAAATTAACTTTGCATGTGCTGCTACAACATTGAAGGAACATATTGAAGACTTGAGTCCTAGTGCAAAGTTAGGCTAAGAGCTTTAGTATACATAAATTTGGAGTTGTTCACTAAGTTTTATTGTTGATATTAGTTTAGTGAGTTGTAAATTGGATTCGGGTTATTGTATTTACGTTGGGATAACTTGAAGATTTGGGAACACATATCTTGGAAGGTGTGTGAGTTGTGTAGAGGTATAGGTCGTGATTTTTATACCTTTTGTGAGCCAGTTATTTCTACATAATGTATTCTTTACATACTACTTTTACTGCTTTGATGAAACTCATTAGACAATGTGTTTCACACTTAGGTTAAAGTTAAATTAAATAACTTAGCTCTAGATCGTGTCAAATATCATGTTGCAATTTGAAGCTGAAATAAAAGGAAATTGCAAAAAAATAGGCTAAGTTGTCTAAGAAGAAGACATAATTCTAATTCATAAGTTCAAAATAGCAGGCAACTAGTTCAATACATATAGTCTATTGGCAAAAATAACAATATGCAGCGCGTACCACTCTCCGAGGCTTTTGTACAAGTCACGACAATTGCAGTATTTCTAAGTCAAATCAGTACTCCCCCTTAAAAAAGAGATAATTATACTATAGTTCAACGCATAAAGTTAGTTTACATAATTTCATAATTTTTTTTAATGCTTATCTACATTGATCCAAAAGAGAAGTAATTAAAATTCCTAGAAGGCTGTTATGGGGCCAAATCCCTCTCCCGGCCTCCAAAAATTCATACTTGTAAAAAATAATATATCTTGATGAGATAAATCTATTCCAACAATAATCGTCTCAAAATTTTATCCACTATTCTAGGAAATCGCAAATTACAATCTCAATTACTACAGCGAAATCGCAAGAGCAAAGTGCAACTATTTTCATAAGATTGTCTTGTCGTTTGAGAGAAATCAACTAGCAAAGTTTGACGAAACATCGATTTTTATATAATAGCATATAAAATTGTATAATACTATATATGAGTATATAAATATATCTTATAATTTTGAAAAAAAGAACACTTATACCCCCAAAAAAGTAAAATATTTACCCTTAAATTCTCCATTACTTTCATACCCCCTTTTTATTTTAAAAAGACATATAATTCATGCGCTAACGTCAGCGCCCATCCTTTTTTTCCTCTATGATACCATCACAGTATATTTGTAGTATATGAATATACTCTGATGATATCAAAGAGTAACTGAGCTGAGCAGTGTCTACATTGAAGGACTGCTTCTTCCTCCTTGATACCATCAAAATATAATATACTCTGGTGGTATCAATGAGTGACTGAGCAGTGTTTTCATTGAGGTTTGCTTCAAGAACTCCGATGACATTACTCAATCATCCATGATACTATTATGGTATATCTAAATACTGTCGTGGTATTATTGAGGTATGTTTCAATTCTTCAATATTTTAATTTAAAAAGACTCGCAATTTAGATTCAATTTTTTTAAAAATTGCAAAAAGAGAAAAAAAATATAAAAATATGTTTTCTACTAATTTAGAGTTTAATAAATAAGATTGTTACTTTAATAATTTTCTCTTAACTCTTTCTTATTTATTTCTTAAAAAAAGAGGTCAATCCTTTATGATACCGATAGGGTATCAATATACCAACATAATATCATAGAGAATTAAACTCAGTCCTATATGATACCGATGGAGATCACAAAAAATATTTTTTTTTTACTAATTTAGAGTTTAGTAAATAAGATTGTGACTTTAATAATTTTCTCTTAATTGTTTTTTTTTCTTTTAAAAGCCCAATCCTAAATGATACCGATAGGGTATCAATATACCGACGAAGTATCACAGAGGATTAAGCCCAGGCCTATATGATACCAATATGGTATCAACAGACCAACAAAGTATCACAGAGGATTAAGCTTAGCCCTATATGATACCAATATGGTATCAATATACTAACAGAGTATCACAGAGGATTAATTCATAGTAGTGATGTTGACGTCATGTTGATATCATGCGCAAAATAAGAAGGAAATTTTTCGTAAATAGCCACTATAATAAACTTAATTATGCTTCATAGCTATAGTTTGCATATTTGCAGGTTGTAGCTACAATTTAAGTTGTCTCGTTTGTATAATTTGCGGGTTTGTTTAATTCGCCGGTGAGTTTGTCTAATTCATGGGTACATTTGTATAATTGAGATATTTTTTGTATAAATCGAAATTACGAATTTATACAAACACAAACATCTGAACTTTTAACAGTTATAGAAATTATACTACACAAAATTACATTATACAAAAGTTATACAAATTATATTATACAAATTTCGAATTCTACAAACGTGTGAATTATACAAACTCGAAATCCCAGCCCACATAATTATTACTGAATGTTGATCGCGAGTGGTAACTAACTAAAACTATAGCTATGATCGCTAATTAACTAGTATATGTTTGCTTAACCATATAATTTTCCCAAATAAGAAAGGAAAAAAGTGGGATAAGTGGGTAAATAGTTTGGGCCATGAGTCTATTACGGGAAAATACTTTATATTGGGTCCAATTTGGGTATATAGTTTCACAATTGGGTCTATTTTGTATAAAATTTTATATTGGTGTATAATATTGTATATAAGTTCTAAACATTTTTGTAAAAAAGAAATAGGAAACTTTTGTATATTGGATGTATATTATTATATACCAAATTGTGTTTTGGACTAAAAACTTGTCATAAAATTTTTGGAAGGTATGTTTACCATGTATTAGATAACTAAACTTTCATGAAATTTTCCCAAAAAACATTCCTCCACTTCAAGGAAGGAAAGCTGGAAATGAAATTTTACTACTGCCTTCTTCTCCTTCCTGGCAATATGGACTTGAAATATCCAATACTTGTGGGTGCAAAACTTTATTGGGAACTATCACAACTGATAGCAACTTCCCCACATTATTGATCCTTGGTATTTTTATTATAGGAAAAATCTTTTTGGCCAGAAAATTTGGCTAGAATTTGACCAGAATGATATTTTTTTTAATATTATTTTAACTTTTTAAATATTCTTACCCTTTTAACTTAAATACATTTTAACTAAAAAATGGAAAAAAGATCAGTTTTTTTTTTTTTTTTAAAATTATAATTTTTTTAATTTTCTGGCCAAATTCTGGCCAAATTTTCTGGGCATTTAGCACTTTCCTTTATTATATATTTCTCGAACTTCTCAAAAATGTGATCATATCTACGTTGGATTTAAAAAAAAGTATTATTCTCTCTGTCTAACAATAGTTGTCTACTATTGACTAGACACACTCCTTAAGAAACAATAAATAATAGGAATAATATTACTATATTATTCTTTGACTTTATTAAATTTAATGCTTTAAAAAATGTGTTAAATGATAAATAATATTTAATAGCAATGGTAAAATAGACATAAAAGGTAAATTATCTCTTGATTTTCTAAATTGGACAAGTATTATTGGATAATTATTTTTAGTATAATAGACAATTATTGTTGGACGGAGAAAGTATTTTTTAAGAGTTCAGAATACATTTGTACATTTTTAAATAGTTTGAATAACCTAATTTTAATGTATTCCCCCAATTATGCTAAGGTGTTGAAGTTTATTACACATGTACTGGTGCATTCCCAAGAAATTAAGTCAAAGAAGCAAATTTGACTAGATAGAATAAATGCTTGAGCAATTCCAATAAAAGGTTGAGTGTGATTCCAACAATGTTCCTCCAGTGTGTTTACAGACAAGTTTGTTGGCAAATGAAGAAATATGCTTCGATTCTACACACAACCCAACAATAAAAGCATGAGCAACATCAATATATTGTTGGAAATATTACAGAAAATACTTAATCACGAACACTTGTATAGAATTCATATAGCTTGAGGTCGAGTTTGCTAAATTTCAAATTCGAATAAAGGAAATATGCCCGTTTGAGTGCAGTCTGTCTAGGTAAGGCAATTCATCCCCACCTCACTTATCATTTTAATCAAAATTATAAATTAAGGGTACTTAAGTAAGAACAAGAATTAAATTTTACTTAGAAAGTCACAAATTTTTGTTGGTCTTTCGTCAATTGCCACTTCTAGTGATAAACCAATCTAGCGGTTGTCACAAAGTAAGAAGGGGAACAAGGATGGAGAATTTCTAGCAAAAAAGGGAGGATACGGAACATAATAAAACAAAAATTAAAAAGAGAGGAGAAAATAAAAAATGGACCTTGGATGATCGTGTGGTGGAACTGGAGAAACGGGACAAGGAGGAGGAAGATGGAGGAATAACAGGTGAATAGCAATGGTATGTTTCATTCTGGAAATTCTTAACCTTAGGCTTAAGTGAGAGTGTCTTCTTCAGTTTGTGCCACATCATTAACATTCTTTTTCCTTTTATTTTTCTTCAAAGAAAGATGAGAAATACAGAGGAGAAAGAGTGCAAATAAATGAATATTTTGTGAAATTGAATGTTAATGACTTTTGTATATATAGTGAGAAGTGACGTTTGAGTGATAAATAGAGATGAGATTAAGTAATTTTAGAGATAGTTTAACTTTAATATTAGTAGTACCATATTTCAAAATTTTATTAAGATGTCATTGGGTTCAATACTTTAAATAAAGAATTTTTTAAAAATAAATTATTTTTTCTTTTGTAAAAATTTAAGAGCTCATATATATATATATATATGAAGAGCATGTGCAGTGCACAGGGGTGGACCTATGGTGGTTCAAGTGGGTTCATATGAACCCACTTCGTTGAAAAATAACACAGTATATATATGTATATTTAATCAGTTTTTAAAATTTTATATTTATATATTAAATTTTGAACCCACTAACACAAGTTTGAAGCTTAGCCGAGTGGTTGAGAGGGGATCAATTTTCCCAGCCAACCCGGGATCGAATCCCCATTGCCACATTTTAGTTTTAATTCATTTTTTTTTATATAAAACGTTCACACACAGTTTTGTCCTCTATGTAGGTGTAACTTTTGTCCTTTTAGTTACTTAGAAACTATAAAAAGTAGAACAACTTTTTACTTTTACAATTTAAAGTCCAACGGTCAACAACTTTTGTCCTTTTTGTTTTTAATTTTTTTTAAAAAAAAAAACTCAATCAACAAGGCACTAATTTCTATTATTCTCAATTCTAAAAACCCTTTTGTCTTCTTCTTTGTTAAAATCTTCTTGAACCTCTCTTACTTTTTCCCCCAAAATTTTGAGCATATTTTTTTATTGAAGGAAAAAAACTCTCCCCGTCTCTCAAATCTCGCATCAATAGTCAATATCCATCAAGTATGTTTTTCGCTCTTGATTCTAGTCTTTATATACACATATATGATTATTGTGGTTAATTTTTATTTCTTCAACTAAAAAATTCCTTATCATTCTAAAATCAACAAAAAATTACAAAAAATATTAGGTATATTTCTATGTATTCGATTCTGAATTAAGGTTATAATTATTTTGTTTAATATTTGTTTTATTTGTTAAATGTTGAATGAAGAGAAATCATTCATAATATTCTTTTATCTTCTTAGTTTATATTGAAGCCTAGTTTTTCGTCCATCTTGTTATTTACCGTCTCATTCATAAGTCAATGTAATTTTTTTTCAAATGTATTAACATTGTTTAGTATAGTCAGATATGTATGTTGTTAGCCTCATAAAAAATTTACAAAATAATATTAGGTATATTTTTATATCTTGAACCCACTTCGTGAAAATCCTGGGTCTGCCACTGGCAGTGCACGGGGCACAATATTTGTTCACAAAATTATTTTTTAAGTGATATTAATTAAATAATTTTAAATCAACTCATTAAGTTTAAAATAAATATATGATAAATAGTACTAAAATTGATAAATTTAAGTGGTGTTGATTAAATAATTTTTAATTTTTTCTCTAAATAAAATAAATATCTGATAAATAATATTAAAATTGAGAAATTTAAGTGGCGTTGATTAAATAATCATGCCTAAAGTAATTTGATTCTCAAGAATTCTACTAATTGTTAGAAGCAAAGCTAGAGTTTAAACATATGAGCATTGTAATATCCCACCTTAGAAAGAACTAGAATTAGAAAGAACTAATTTGGAAAGAGCTAATTTGAGATTTGTTCAAATTAAGCTTAAGTTGTGAGTTTTGGGTCAACTTCAAATGACCATAACTTTCAGTACATGATGATTTAGGTGACCCATAAGATACCAAATGAAAGGTCTTTGAATTCTCTTTCCAACGCCACCGAGTTTGCTATGTTTTGAGTTCGGATGAGGGAGATATGCCCGTTTGAAGTCAGCCTGTCTAGTTAAGGAAAGTTACCCGAATTAATGAGGGGTATTTTCATCTTTTCCTTACCCCTTCAGCTTAAAACGTTTTTAGTAGGTTTTTAGGGGTCTAAACTGATTTGGGTTAGTTTTCATAATCCTAAATTACGCTTAGGGTTTTGAGAGGAGTTCAAGAGAAGAGGTTCAAGGCATTCGTCAAGGTTCTTGAGGATTTTCGAGGAATTTCGCCAATGGTTTGATCCCTAAGAGGTATGTGAGTTCTCATAGTGTTGGGTTCATTCACCCACATGCCAATCATATGATTTTATTGCAATTTCGTTCTTGAGGTTGAAGGATTTGAGTTCTTGCTGAGTTTTCTTGAAGTTTCACTCGTTAATAATGATTATTCAGGTTTTGATGAATTCTTGAGATGAATGTTAGTAATTTGAGGGTTGTTTTGAGTAGATTTTTGTGTACTTATGTTGGGTATTCGAATCTAAGTGAGTTGGGAAGAAACCATTAGATTCTAGGCGAATTAGGGGTAAGAAAATGAGAAAGAAAATTCATCGGAATTTCTGGGCAGGGGGATGGCGCGCTAGAAAATGTCTTCTGTAGTTTAGAAAGTGGTGCGCCGCGCCACTCAGTGCGCCAGGGTCGCCTGCCCCCACCCCCGTTTCCGTCGTTTGTCCCGTCTGAGTTCTTTTAAAGTATACCTTTACTTTTTTTTTATTCTAACTACTTTAAACTACATCTAAGCATCGAGAGATCATTCATAACATGAATCATAACCTTGAATTCATAATTCAAATTAAAGGTAGAGTTAAGGGATAAGTCTTGAGAGTGCTTTCGAGTCATTTTGAGAAGTCTTTCATAATCTTTTAAAACTTGTTTTAAGACTTGAGTACTTGAGTATGAGGATTGGTAGGGTTGAGTTTCATATTTTAAAATGAATATATGAGAACTAAGTATTCCCAAGAGTAAATATGAGAACTAAGTATTCACAAGACTAAATGTTTTTATATTTGAAACTTTGATTTCCCAATGAGTTATGAAGAGTTTTAAGTACTATCTCTTTTAAGAGAAACCTTTTGAGTAATAATCTCAAAGTTTGAGGATGAGGAAATGTTTTTAAACATATGAGCTGAGTATATTTTTGGGAGTAGTATTGAGCACCGATATGGGGACGAGTTCATACAACTCAAAGTCCTCATAAACCATGTAGCCAATGTGGGTAGAATGGGTCATACTTTTTAGATGATTACTTATTGATTTTTAAGCCTAGCTTAGTGGATCCTCTTAGTTAAGGTTGTCTTATACTTCGGCAAGGTATAGCACAATTCTGGCAGCGTGGGTGAGATGATGTATCATCATATAACTCATAATGATGGTTGTCGGTTAGGGAGTCTCCGAGATAGAGTTATTTTGTATTTCTACATACAAACTGAGTTATTTTGTATTCTTAAATACATTGAGTGGTTATTAACTATTTTAAGAGATTTCCTTATATTGGATCTTTGTCATTGCTTTTATATTGAATTGAGTTGAGGTTGAGTTGAGTTGAGATGAGGTAAGTTGTTTCTTCAATTCTAGTTCAAGCTTATGTCATGTTTTAGATTTTCCCTTGCATGCTCGTACATTCCATGTACTGACGCCATTTGGCTTGCATCTTTTATGATGCAGATACAGGGAATCAGGATCATCAACCGACGCTCCGTTGATCCAGTCGTGTTCCAGCTAGAGTTGGTGATACTCCTTGCTTTGCGGAGGGTTTCAAATTGAGTTTATTTTCACTTTTGTTATTAGAATGTCGTGGGTCTTGTACTGACATCCATCTCAGTTAGTAGAGGTTTTATGGATAAACAATACTAGTTCATGAGTCTTTTTCATTTCCATTTTTAATGTTGAGACTCGAGTTGCCTCTTTTGGCCAGTAAATGTTTTATTTAAAATATTCTAACTATCTATTTTGAGATTTTGAGTAAAGTTTTACTTTTGAGTTCATATGTTATTGAGTAAGTCTTCCGTTGAGAGTTGAGCCAGACCAAGGGTTCGCTTGGGGCCAGCAATGGTTCTCGAGTGCCGACCACGTCCTGGGAGTAGGCTTGGGGTGTGACAAATTTGGTATTAGAGTTAAAAAAACAGTTGAGAGACCTTCTTGATAAAGGTTTCTTTCGACCCAGTGTCTCACCTTGGGGTGCTCCGATCTGATTTGTGAGGAAGAAATATGGTTCACTTAGGATGTGTATTGATTACCTCTCATTGAACAAGGTTACAATAAAGAATAAGTATCCCCTTCCGAGGATTGATGATCTATTTGATCAACTTCAGGGTGCCACTTGTTTTTCTAAGATAGACCTCATATCAGGCTATCATTAGTTGAGAGTAAGAGAAAGTGACATCCCTAAAACAGCTGAACTTATGAACAGAGTGTTTAAGCCTTATCTTGGTATGTTTGTTATCGTTTCATTGATGACATTCTAATATATTCGAGGAATGAGGAGGACCATGCTAGTCATCTCAAAGTAGTTCTCCAAACTCTCAACGATAGAGACTTGTATGCTAAATTCTCTAAGTGTGAATTTTGGCTTGAGTCAACGACATTCTTAGGCCACATTATTTCTGGTGAAGGGGTACGAGTTGACACTCATAAAATTGAGGCAGTGCAGAACTGGACAAGACCTGCGTCTCCGACTGATATTAGGAGTTTCTTGGGATTGGCTGGTTGTTATATGAGGTTTGTTGAGGGGTTTTCATATATTTCATCCCCGTTGACTAAGTTGACTCAGAAGACAGTAAAGTTTCAATGGTCTGATGCTTGTGAGAAGAGCTTTCAGGAATTTAAAACTAGGTTGACTACTGCCCCAGTATTGACCTTACCAGAGGGTACACACGGATTTGTTGTGTATTGTGATGTGTCCAGAGTTGGACTGGGTTGTGTATTGATGACAGAATGACAAAGTTATAGCTTATGCCTCCAGACAGCTTATGGTTCATGAGAAGAATTACCCAATTTATGATCTAGAGTTGGCTGTTGTAGTGTTCGCTTTGAAGATATGGCGTCACTATCTTTATGATGTTCATGTAGATGTGTTCACCGATCACAAGAGTCTTCAGTATGTATTAAGTCAGAAAGAGCTTAATCTCAAATAGATGAGGTGGTTGGGGTTACTCAAGGATTATGACATGAGTATTCTATATCACCCATGTAAATCTAATGTTGTTGCTGATACTTTGAGTAGGTTGTCTATGGGTAGTACTGCCCATGTTGAGGAAGAAAAGAAGGAATTAGCCAAAGATATGCATAGACTTGCATGCTTGGAAGTCCGCTTGTTGGATTCCAATGAAGGTGGAGTAGTGGTGATAAATGAGGCTGAGTCATCATTAGTGTCTGAAGTGAAAGAGAAACAAGACCAAGACCATATTTTGCTTGAATTGAAGGCAAATGTTCATAAGNNNNGGGGAGATGGTGTATTGAGGTATCAAGGTAGGTTGTGTGCACCAAAGGTGGATGAACTCCAAGAGAGGATCATGGAAGAAGCTCATAGCTCTAGATATTCGATCCATCCTGATTCCACAAAGATGTATCGCGACTTGAGAGAAGTCTATTGATGGAGTAGAATGAAGAAGTGTATTGCAGAGTTCGTTGCTAAGTGCCCGAATTGTCAACAAGTTAAGGTAGAGCACCAAAGGCACGGTGGTATGGCTCAAATATAGAGATTTAGAAATGGAAGTGAGAGATGATCAATATGGATTTCATTACTAGTTTGCCGCGGTCTCGCAGGAAAAATGGTTCTATTTGGGTGATTGTAGATCGGATGACTAAATCAGCACACTTTTTATCGGTAAAGACTACCTATTCAGCAGAGGATTATGCCAGGTTATATATTCAAGAGATAGTCAGACTTCATGGAGTTCCAGTGTACATTATTTGAGATAGAGGTGCCCAATTTACTGCACAATTTTAGAAGTCTTTCCAGAAAGGTTTGGGTTCGAAGGTGAATTTGTGTACTGCTTTCCATCCTAAGACTGATGGTCAAGCAGATCATACGATTCATACTTTAGAGGATATATTGAGGGCATGTGTGATCGATTTCAATGGTAATTGGGATGATCACTTACATCTAATTGAGTTTTCTTACAACAATAGTTATCACTCTACCATCGTAATGGCTCCCTAAAACACTTTTTATGGGAGAAGATGCAGATCTCTTATTGGATGGTTTGAGGTTGGTGAAAACTAGGTTGGTAGGACCAAACTTGGTTCATCAAGCTATGGAGAAAGTGAAGATCATTGAATAAAGGTTGAAAACAGCAGAGTCGTCAGAAATCCTATACATGTTAGGAGAAGAGACTTAAAATTTAAGGTGGATAATTGGGTTTATTTTAAGGTTTCACCCATGAAGGGTGTTATGAGGTTTGACAAGAAGAGTAAACTTAGTCTCCGGCATATTGGTCTTTACTAGGTATCCAAGAGAATTGATAATGTAGCTTATGAGTTGGAGCTACTGCCAGAGTTAGCAGAAGTCCATCCGGTGTTTCACATTTCAATGTTGAAGAAGTGTATGGGCGATCCTTCATTTATAATACCTACTAAAACTATTGGTATTAAGGACAACCTATCTTATGAGGATATTCCCGTTGAGATAGTTGATCGTCAGGTTCGCGAGTTTAGAACCAAGGAGGTCGCGTCAGTCAAGGTATTATGGAGGAACCAGTTTGTTGAGGCTACTTGGGAGTCTGAGGAGGATATGAAGTAGAGATACCCACATCTCTTCCCTTCCGGAGAAATTCCATACCCAAGTAATGACTCCTTGTATAACACTCTTTCAATTGATATGCTATGTTTGGTTGAATGACATGTTGGGTGTTAGTTGTTGCCACCCTTAGTTCTACTTAGAGTGATCTCATTCGAGGAAAAATGTTTCCAAGGGAGAGATATTGTAACATCCCGCCTTATAAAGAGCTAGAATTTGAAAGAACTAATTTGCAAAGAGCTAATTTCAGATTTGTTCAAGTTAAGCTTAAGTTGTGAATCTTGGGTCAACTTCAAACGACCATAACTTTCAGTACAAAATGAGTTAGGTGGCCCATAAGATACCAAATGAAAAGTATTTGAATCCTCTTTTCAATGCCACCAAATTTACTAAGTTTTGAGTTCGGATGAGGGAGATATGCTCGTTTGAAGTCATCCTGTCCAGTTAAGGAAAGTTACTCGAATTAATTAGGGGTATTTTTCAGCTTTTCTTTACCCCTTCAGCTTAAAACATTTTTAGTAGGGTTTTAGGGGTCTAAACTGATTTAGGTCAGTTTTCATAATCCTAAATTACGCTTAGGGTTTTGATAGGAGAGTTCAAGAGGAGAAAAAAGGAGAGGTTCTATAGGTTTTCGTCAAGGTTCTTGAGGATTTTCGAGGAATTTCGCCAAGGGTTTGATCCCTAAGAGGTATGTGAGTTCTCATAGTGTTGGGTGATAACGTTCAAATATACCTCTTGAAAAGAAATATAAACGATCGTATGCAATATATTTACCCAACTATGAGTCGGGGTCGATCCCACAGAGAATATGGAAGAATATTGTCAATAGC
Organism: Solanum tuberosum; assembly: GCF_000226075.1. Classification (NCBI taxonomy): domain Eukaryota; kingdom Viridiplantae; phylum Streptophyta; class Magnoliopsida; order Solanales; family Solanaceae; genus Solanum; species Solanum tuberosum. The sequence continues at coordinate 403,714 of NW_006239159.1, forward strand.
AAATATTTAACTCGATAGTCGTTATATAAAAAATGGGGGGATTTAAATTGAAATAAAAACAATAAAAAGATAGCTTTGAACTAAGTATTTATTTATATTCAGATTATTAAAAGTAACTAGGAATGTGTTCCCCATAAGCTCATAA
>NW_006239159.1:404375-404443 GCF_000226075.1 Solanum tuberosum
GGCCTCTCTTAATAATTATTTCCATGCCCTATTTATAGATGTAGGAAACCCTAAATAAAATAATTGAG
>NW_006239159.1:404676-417889 GCF_000226075.1 Solanum tuberosum
ATACGTGGACCAGCAGGTAAGTTTTTCTTTCCTTATTTGCATACAAATTATATTAATATTATATTAACTTATTTCCATTAAGCTGCCTGCTTGATTTCCTTCTTCAACTTTCCATCTTTAATTCGTTTTAGCTCCAAACATCTCCAATTTTTCATCAATTTAATCCTACAAATAAAATACACAATTTAGCACAATCCATAAAATTCATGCTCAAAAAGGACAAATATAAATAATAAATGTGAGGAAATAATGATTAAAAATATGTATTTTTAGCCTCACATCATTGGGTTCGTTCACCCACACGCTAATCATGTGATTTTATTGCAATTTTTGTCTTGAGGTTGAAGGATTTGAGTTCTTGATGAGTTTTCTTGAAGTTTCACTCGTTAATCTTAATTATTGAGATTTAGATAAATTCTTGAGGTGAATGTTAGTAATTTGAGGGTTATTTTGAGTAGATTTTCGTGTACTTATGTTAAGTAGACGAATCTAAGTGAGTTGGGAAGAAACCATTCGATTCTTGGTGAATTATGGTCAGAAAACAAAAAAGAAAATTCGTCGGGATTTCTGGGCAAGGGGCAAGTGCGCCGCGCCAGCAGTGCACCAGAAAATGTCTTCTGTAGTTTAGGGGCTGGCACCCCGCGCCACTCAGTGCGCCAGGGTCACCTGCCCCCACCCCTGTTTCCGACGTTTGGCCCGTCTGAGTTCTTTTAAAGTATACCTTTACTCCTTTCTGATTCTAACTACTCTAAACCACATCTAAGCATCGAGAGATCATTCATAACATGAATCATAATCTCTAATTCATAATTCAAATTCAAGGTATAGTTAACAGTTAAGTCTTGAGAGTTCTTTTGAGTCATTTTGAGAAGTCGTTTACAATTTTTTAAAACTTGTTTTAAGACTTTAGTACTTCAGTATGAGGATGTGTAGAGTTGAGTTTCATTTTTCAAAATGAATATATAGGCACTAAGTATTCCAAGAGTAAATGTTTTTACATTAAAAATGAGGAGGAAACTTTGATTTCCAAATGAGTTTGGAGTAGTTTTGAGTACTATCTCTTTTAAGAGAAACCTTTTGAGTAATAATCTCAAAGTTTGATGATGAGGAAATGTTTTTAAACATATGAGCTGAGTATATTTTGGGGAGTAGTACTGAACACCGATATGTGGACGAGTTCATACAACTCAAAGTCCTCATAAACCATGTAGCCAACGTGGGTAGAAAGGGTCATACTTTTTAGATGATATCTTATTGCTTTTTAAGCATAGCTTAGTGGATCCACTTAGTTGAGGATGTCTTATACTCTTGTAAGTATAAGACAATTCTGACAGCGTGAGCGAGACGTTGTATCATCAAATAACTCATAGTGATGGTTGTCGGTTAGAGAATCTCCCAGATAGAGTTATTTTGTATTTTTACATACAAAATGAGGTATTTTGTATTCTTAAACACATTGAGTAGTTACCTACTGTTTTAAGAGCTTTCTTTATATTGTATCTTTATCATTTCTTTTATATTGAATTGAGTTGAGGTTGAATTGAGTTGAGATGAGGTAAGTTGTTTCTTCAATTCCAGTTCAAGCTTATGTCATGTTTTAGATTTACCCTTGCATGCTTGTACATTCCATGTACTAACTCCATTTGTCCTGCATCTCTTATGATGCATATATAGGGAATCAGGATCATCAACTGGCGCTCCGTTGATCAAGTCGTGTTCAAGTTAGAGTTGGTGAGCCTCTTTTCTTTTCGGAGGGTTTCAAATTGAGTTTATTTTTCAATTTTGTTATTAGGATGTCATGGGTCTTGTCCCGACATCCATCTCAGTTAGTAGAGGCTTCATAGATATACACTAGTAGTTCATGAGTTTTTTTCATGTCCATTGTTAATGTTGAGACTCGAGTTGCCTCTTTTGGCTAGTGAATGTTTTATTTAAAATATTCTGAGTATCTATTTTGAGATTTTGAATAAAGTTTTACTTTTGAGTTCAAATGTTGTTGAGTAAGTCTTCAAAGTTTTACTTTTGAGTTCATATGTTGTTGAGTAAGTCTTCCGCTGAGAGTTGAGCCAGACCTAAGGTTCTCTTGGGGCTAGCAATGGTTCTTGAGTGCCAGCCACGTCCAGGGTGTAGGCTTGGGGAGTGACAAGCATGAGGTATATGTTATTGGGAGTAGTATTGAGCACCGATATGGGGATGAGTTCAGACAACTCAGAATTCTCATAAACCATGTATGCCAATATGGGTAAAGGGTCATACTCTTTAGATGATTCCTTATTTATATTAAGCATAGCTTAGTGGATCCACTTAGTTGAGGATGTCTTATACTCCGGCAAGGTATAAGACTGTTCTGGAAGTGTGGGCGAAACACTGTATCATCCTGTTGCTCATAGTGATTGTTGTCGCTTATAAAATTTCCTAATTTAGAGTAAAGAGTTTATTTTCGTATTTAATATACATTTTGAGTTATTATCTATTGTTTTAAAAGCTTTATATATATTACATCATGTTATCATCGCTTTCATATTGAGTTGAGCTGAGTATCCTTGAGTTGAGTTGAATATTCCTGAGTTGAGAATTCTTGAGTTGAGTTGAGTTGAGTTGGGGTCAGTATGCTCTTCCTTTCTATCAACTTAGCTATGTTTATATCAGTTTCAGCTTTCCACTTGCATGCTCATACATTCAATGTACTGACGCCATTTGGCTTTCATCATTTCATGATGCAGATACATGTATTCAGGGTCATCAACAGGCGCTCTATTGATACCGCTAGCATTCCTGATTTGCTTTGGTGAGCCTCCTTGCTTCTGAAGGATTACCCATTTATTTTTTTCAGTTTTGTTAAGATGTTGTGGGTCTTTTCCTAACGTCTATCATAGTATTTAGAGGCTTCATAGACAATAGAATTTTGAGGAGTCTTTTTCCATCTTCTTGTGATGTTTCAAAGATTTGAGTTGAACAATTATGTTATTGAGTATTTCAGTATATACCGAGTTAAACTATTTTCATTAATGATATCTTTATGAGTTGAGTTTGCATTTGAAGTTCCTATATTCCTGAGTAAGTCTTCCGCTGAGTAGTGAGCCAGACCAAGGGTTCGCCTGGGGACCAACAATGGTTCTCGAGTGGTATTACGCCTAGGGTGTTGGCTCGGGACGTGACACTCAACCCCAACAACACAAAAGAAAAGGATAAAGTAAGCAATAATAACATAAGGGAGGAACACTTATTCGTTCATATGAAACCCGGAAATATGGTTATCACGTGTACAAGTTGCTAATGTATAAAGTGCGGAATTGAAATATAATTACAAGTATCAATGCCTTTGTTTCTGAAACAAATCAAGCATAAAATAAGGAACATGAAGGCTCACTGGGAAGACATGAAGGTACATCTTAATGTATCCACAGAAAGCCTCAAATGTAACTAGGAGAAGAACAATCACATAGATCCGGGGTCGGAACCTACACAAGTGAAAAAACAAGGAGTAAGTATCAACCAACATTGTTCTCAACAAGTAACCAAACAAACATGGAAAAATTAGGTAGAATACGACTACTCCTTTCATCCCAACTGAACCTACTCAAACTTCAACTTGCATAGAAATCAGACCAACCTAACAGTTTTACAATACATAATTCACATAGTCCAATAGTCATAATTCACAGTCAGTTAGTTTTAAGTATATCAATCACACGTATCAAATAAGTCATTCACAAGTATCAAGTAGATCAATTCCAAAAGCTAACTTATGAAGGAAGAATTTTTGAAGATCATATAACGAGGCCAAGTAACCCCTACCCTATTCGATGTGGAATTCCAAAAGTATTAACATTGACAGTATATTAAGAATAATGCAGTCCATTGCATAAAACATCATGCATTAGTAAAAATTTGGTAGAGTTTGGTTTGTGATGCACAATTGAGAATATCATTAGTGATTGCTCTTACAGTTGGAACTTGTGACCTATAGGTCACACAGAGATAATTCTACGATTTATCCAATTGGTCCACCTTTATAATTATATATATGTAAGCAGTGTTTATTTTTAGGTGTCTTTAAATTCAATTCGAATTTATTACCTTTCTCTATTGTTGCAAAGATTGTTACTATTAGATGTGCACTTTGTTTGGCTGCTATACATGATTGGCCTTTCTTTCAGATGGATGTGTTTAATGTTTTTTCCCAAGGTGATCAACATGGAGTGAATTGAGATGTTGGGCGTGAGGATGAACTTAGTCCAACACTATGATTAGACTTAAATTCATGGAAGAATAAGGTTCTTGAAGAATCTTGAAGAAGAACTTGTTTGGAAGCATTGAAACCCTAGCTTTTGTCTTCCTTGCGATTTTCCTTTTGAGTTAGGGAGTTGAGAGCGTAGAAATAAAAGAAAATAGAGTACTTGGTGGACTATATTCCCCTAATTTAAAAAGCTATTGAAAACCTTCCACGGGGTCATCTACGTCTCATGATTTGATCTACAGACCGTAGATCCTATCTATGGAATTCATATTGAAATTTTACGGCTAAAACATTTATTCTACGTACCCTATTTGGGACCCGTGGAAGTTTCTATGACCCGTAAGAATTGAATCTAAAAGTTTTACTTTTAGAACTTTTTCCACGAGTTAACAGTACATGTTGTAACTCTTTCTATGACTCGTAGATAAGGTTCGTAGGTCATTGACTCTGAAAACTCTGTTGTGGTAGTCTCTGGTAAAATGTTCATAACGTTTTACTCCGAACTCTAAATGAGGCAAGCTTGGTGAAGTTGGAAAGATGACTCATAGAGCTTTAATTTGATAGTTTAAAGGAAACTTAATTCTTTACATGCTGAAAGATACGATTGTTTGGAACTGACCTAAGTAGAATCTTATATCAAAGCTATCACACCCCGAGCTTACACCCTGGACGTGGCTGGCCCCAAGCGAACCCTTGGCCTGGCTTACTTACTCAGCGAAAGACTTAAACACAGGAAGTATAACTCATGCAATAACTTAAGAAATAATATCTTAGCCAAACCGACAACTCAAGTCTTAAAACATATACATATGACATGAATAAGACTAGAGAACTAATACTATCTGTCTATGAAGACCTCTAAAACAAAAAGGGATGTCGGGACAAGACCCCCGATCATCCTAACAATGAAATACTGAAAGCAAAGTAAAAGGAGTCCTCCGGAATGCAAGGAGGCTCACCAACTGACTCTGAGTGCTCAACTGGATCAATGAGGCGCTGGGTGATGATCCTGGTTCCTAAATCTGCATCATAATACGATGCATGCCAACTGGTATCAGTACATTGAATGTACGAGTATGCGAGTTGGCATGCTAAACACAACATAGGCTTGAAATGAGTCTGAAAATAGCACTTACCTTGGCTTTACTCAACTCCTGAATAACTTAACTCAATATAAAGCAATAAAGCATATGCAATATATAGAAAGCTTGTAAAACAGTGGAAACCATCTTAGTTCGTTAAAGAAAATGCAATAACAAACTCAACTTTACTCATTTACTAAAGTAATGTAGTTTATGTGGGAGATTCTATAATCGACAACCACCACTATGAGCCTAAGTGGTGATACAACGTCTTGCCCACGCTGCCAGAACTGTCATATACTTTGCCGTCATATAGAACACCTTATCTAAGTTGATCCACTAGTCAATGCTAAAGAGCAACTTAAGGAGTCATCTAAAAAGTATGATCCTTTACTACCCATGATGGCTACATGGTTTATTGAGACTTGAGTTAATATGAACTCGCATCCCCATATCGGTGCTCAATACTATTTCCAAAATATACTTAGCTCATATGTTTTTAAAACAAACTTCTTTCTTTGGTTTGAGATAATTTCTCAAAACTTAGCGTAAAAGCTCTCTTGGAATCAATGTTCCCTTTCTTGTTCAAATGTGAAAACATTTTAAACTCTTGGGAATACTTAGTTCCCTTATAGCTTTTTGAGAAATGAACTCAACTCTTTACTCTTTGCTTAACTCAAAACTTAAGACTTAAAACAAAGTTAAAACGTTTGAGAAAGACTTTTCAAAACTTTTATAAACTTCTCTTGACTTGCTGCTTAACTTCTAGACTCGACTCTTAACTTTCCTTGAATTGAATTATGGATTCAAGGTTCATGATCTCATGTTTATGAATGATTTCATGATGTTTAGATTTACCTAAGAGTGTTGGAATCAACTAAGAAACATAGGTACATTGCTAAGGAACAAGTACGAAAAAATGGGGAATGAATGGGGAGAACTGGCGTCCCTGGCGCTCTGAGAGTCACGGGGAGCCATCCTTCAACATTCAGGGACTGGTCTGGGGCGTGCTGGCTAGCGCGACGCCCCACCCCTATCCCTAGGTGTTTGACGACTTTTCCTCTCCGTTTTTCATCTTTAAACCCTCTAAACTCAATTGGTTCTTTCCCCCAAACACTTAGAATCATTTATACCCTCAATATACATCAGATTCTACTCGAAAACACCACTAAAAACATGAATCAATCTCAAGCAAACTCCAACAACACAACCCACAGGGATTCACACGAACTTCATAAAAATTTCAAGTGATTTACTTTCAAATCTAATAAACTTTGTTGAATTGAATCATGATTGGCACGTGGGTGAACAAACCCATCGCTATGTGATCTCACATACCTCGTAGGGATCACCCCTTGACGAAATCCACAAGTCAAACTCGAACGTTCTTGACGATTCTTGATTTCTCTTCTCCTTTCTCCTATTGTCTCTTTTCTCCAAGCCCTAGCTCAAACTTCAACTTTTCTAAACTGACTAAAATCTGAATATTACCCAATTAAACTCCTAAAAACAAATTAAAACAATTGGTAAGGAAAACACTAAAATACCCTTCCAAAAATCCGGATTAGACTTTCCTAATTCAAATAGCCCAACTTCCAAAGGGCATATCTCACTCATACGAACTAAGAATCGCGCAAACTTGGCGGTGTTGGAAAGATTATTCCAAGATCTTTCCTACCATATCTAAAAGTAAGCCGAAAAGATCTTGAGCTAGCAGTTATGGCCGTTTGAATTTGACCAAAACTCAACTTATTCTAACTTAACAAAATTTCCAGTTTTTCATTCTTTCCAAAGACTACTATTTTCAATTATTAACTCCTTCCTAGTTATTTCAATTTGCGAGATGTTACAATATCTCCCCCTTGGGAACATTCCTCCTCGAATGAGATTACTCTTACTAGGCTAAGGGTGTAACATGTAACATTTGTCGCACCCTATTTCGAACCGACCGAAACAGTTCACAACATAAAATGGTAGTCACTCTGATTTTTGAAAAAATTGTTTTGTTTGTTTTAGAGTCGCCACCTAAATTTTAAGGAAAATATTAGGAAAACCATTTTTTATGTATGTAAATATAAACTCTATTTTGATTTATGAAACTAGTGAGATTCTGAGTAAAGGTTTTGGTTACTCGAGGGGAAGGTATTAAGCACTCCTCAGAGTCTATCCGAAGATAGTCCTTAAACTCAATTTAGAAAAATATGATTAGGAAAACTTGTTTATTTATTTTGCTTTAAAAGTCAATGATAAGTTAATTGGTTAGTTTAAGAAAAGAGTAAAATACAAGATACGATATATATATGCCTTATAAAATAGATTTAATAGTAGTATTTTATCATGTAAAAATAAATAAATAAATAGATGTACTTAAAAGTATGTTAATTTTTTATATGTTAAAAAATATAGATGTATCATAGTAAAGTTATCCCAAGAAATATATAGATGTTGAATTTATGAAAATTTGTAATTATTTCATTAAGACGTGAAAAATAAAATAAGATAGTAGTGGAGTGCAGATATGTAGAAAAATAATGTGTATATTAAAGTGCAGGGATTTATAAATTATAACCAAAAAATAAATAACATTTATAAAAGTGATATTAGATATGAGAAAATAATAATAATAATAAGTTACGTATAGAGAAAAACTAAAAAAATATAGATTTTGTACCTTTTTGCATATGACATATAAATATATATGTACCTTGTATTTTGAACCTGTGAGCATATCTAAAATCTTCAAATAACGTATTAAGAAATTTTAACAATATCTGAAAATAACAATAATGATAATAGTAAACATAATTTCTTGATAAAAGGGTGATTCAAAGAATATAAAAATTGGTCTAGCTATTGGGACTTATTCTATAGTTATATTTATTTTTTGTTACAATATATAGGCCTACTTTCTTACTTGTTTTCTGAAAAATAGGTATTTCTAAAGGGTAAATATCTTAGCCTTAAATATATTTCTAAAGGGTAATTACTTTAGTCTTTAAACTAGTTTCAAATTTATTTGGGAGTTTTAAATGATGAGTTTTCCTGTCCCTTAAGATAAACAAATAACTTAAGTTGTATGTAACTTTTAAAGACTGAAAAAGGGTAACAATTTTAGCAAACTTAACATCCATTTTTGGCCTTTTAAAATCATGTTTCTTCTTCCTTTGAAAGTAGTGTTTAAAGCACCTTTGGACTCCAAACTATTGTACTTTTAAAATCTCGAAGAATAATGGTTAGCTCCAAAAATCTATACTTTAAGTGATGCAAAAAGTAATTTTTTAAACTAAAAAAAATCTGCTTTGTAAAGCTTGTTAAAGGTGCAGTTTTTTTAAAGAAAAAAATCTGCATTATTGTGCTCAAATCATGCACATTTTGAACTCAAATTCGGCACTCTTTTGATATTGAAAATGCATCATTTTTTGAACCAAAAATGGCGCATCACAAAAACTCTCATAACATAGCATTTTACTCCAAAAAATGTATATGTTTTGCACTAAAATCTGCACTGCCGGGCTGTTTAAAGTTGCAGTTCTTACCCCTCAAAATTCTGCAATTTTCAGGATAAAATTTGTACGTTGGCACCTCAAAAAAAAACTGCACTTTATAAAATTGCTACACAATTGTTTTTAACTCTTATTTTATTATTAAAACAGATCTAAAATGAATACGTTATACTCTAAAAAATGGGTTCCTCTCAGGTTCACTTTCTTTTAAATGTTAAGCTTTCATGACCAAAAGATATGGTAAGTAACAAATGAAAACTAAATTCGAAAGTGTCGTCCTAAGCCAAATGGTCGTACTAAACTTAATATCTAGAGGGATGGGAGAAGAATGGCTATGTCTTACTATCGCTCTCAATTGGTTTCTATAGACCCAAACATAAAAGCAAGCATAAATATAAATATAAAACATTGATATGGAAAATGTTAGTCAAAATAGCAACACATATATGTATTTATAAAACATGTGAAATTTTGAAGTGGGGAGGAAGCGTAGGACACCATTGACGCTATGAAGGCCTCAAGACGCGGGCTGATAATATATCAATAAGCACAAATTTGATTTGGGACAGATGAATGAAGTCGTATCACAACTTCAAATGCGCTCTCGAGTGTACATGTGCAAAGAAAATAGATAAAAATTAGTAAATCAGCTTCGAACTTGTAAGAAAGCAAATCAAAATAAATTCACGTAGTCAATCGTTAACCCAAATTTAAGTTAACTCGTATCAGCAATCCCATTCTAATCGATATGATTTTCTACAGATTAATCTCTTTCTGTAAGTTAGATTTGGAGTACATAATTTTAATATATTTTATACACCATAAAGTGATCTTTAAGTATGTCTGCAATTGCCTGTTGGAGCATAAAAATAGATATATACACATACTTTTGAGGCTAACAAAAGGGGTAAACACAAATGGTCTCTGAAGAATGGCGCAACAAATATTTACATGGTTTATACAAAATAAAGAGAGGATACTATAACTACTTCTACCGATTATTGAGTATGGCTAAAGTAAACTTCATCTATCTAATTCATGAGATAAACGAAACAGTCGTGTATCAACAGATACGTGCAGCAGCCTAGTATTAATGTATTAAGGTTCATTTAGCATATCATTCTCTTATAGTCGTATCATTGATCAAAGGGACTTAAGGATATATGATACAAGATTTTAAAGCTTTAATCCTTCTTAATACATGAAGAACTCAATGATAAACTAACAGTCATCCCTTACTAGTTCATAATACTATAAGATTTCAAGGTAATCTGTTATTTTCGGGTATAGAAAGAGGGGATTCAAAGATCTGCTTGTAGGCAGATTTTCCAGCAAGCAAATATTGCACTTTAGGCTTCAAATTTTTTTTCAAACAAACACCAGAATATCCATTAGGTAATCGAGGTAAATTTTGTCTCAAATTTACGACAGAATGATGTCCTCCTACCCATATATGGCATTTAAACACACACATATTGTGACTGACATGAACAAGGATCCTGATCCATATCAACTATTTTATATGCTTGAATTTTATAATTACACACGTTGTGACAAAAGAGTAAGTGTAAGTTTAGATGAGTTAATCACCCAAAATAGGCATAAAGCAGAAACAAGGAAGAGCTATGGATGTTTAGACATGGCGAATAACAACCTGACTAACAACATTTATGAAGCAAGAAGCAAAATATTCCTCAGAAAATATGAAACATGAGGAGAAAAAAATAGATCAAAATCGATTATCCTAGAGTAAGAGTTAATCCAATTGGTTTGTATGAGTTCTGACAATGCTTAGTAGATATGCATTACCAAGTCAAGACAGAGAAGAAAGAATTTCATGTATTAAACATCAACGAAGAAAATTAGATAGAGAGGAGCCGACTTTGCATTGGTCTCTTAACGGAGAACTTTAACAGAGGACAAAGTTTATGCTAACAGGACTTCAAAATATCAAACATGCTTAACTACTCGAAATAGCATAGTCATTTTAAACTTAATGAGATCTTATAAACAAGACGTCTGAATTGTTAGTGCAAATAGATGGGACGTAATAGGGATTCAAGTTAGACATGATAACGCTTTCCTAACAAAGCTCGACACTTAGTTACATCATGTAAAATAAGGTAGGTAACCAAGTTATTTGCTCTCCAACATGATTTTAACAGAAGGGTATTGGTATCCTTAATCACACCATGCTTTAATAGGAAAATAAGGACATCTGATCATATGACAAATTAATCTAATAACGTTGCAAAAATATTTTTATTTTTCTTTTTTGACGTGGGAATAAAGCTAAGCCGATCATCGAAAGTACTGGTTTAAGAATTTTAACAATAAGTTAGCATCGTAACACTTCAAAACTAACGCCTGCAACAAAACGAGTAGATCAATCACCATCCTAGTTAGGCTCAAACGAAAGGGGGATGGTTATATCCAAATCCGTTTAGTTTCATTTAACATGTCATAAAGCCTTCTCAAAAAATCCAACGGTTTATATTAACAACTTTGGGCACTGATTTGTTAACAGAATATTGTGTTGAAGACATGACCCTTAGTCATCTCTTTCTTTTTTCTTTGAATTCTGAATTTTTAACAAGGTACATGTATCACAATATTTTACAAACTACTCACAGACTAATTTTCAACTCAAACTGAACCGAGGCAAGATTCTGGAAACACAAAAAAATATAAAAATAAAATTGAAAAAAAACAAAACAAAGTAAAAAATGGGGACATTTAAACAACTATAATTGATTCATGAAAACTAAAGGAAATAAGGGAGATTACGAACCTTGTGTAGAGTAGCAAACAAGAGCTTTAACGTCAAGAATTCTACTTTAAACTTTCTCAAAAGCTCAACTCGAAAAAGAAATGAAAACAGGGAACAATGATAATAACTTTAAAATCAGTTGCCCTTTCTCTATTGCAGCGTGAATTTTCAAACCTTTTCTGGATGATTTTTAGTCGATTCTTGGGTCTTCTTGGATTTTTCTCGATTCTGTTCTTGATCCTTTCAAATGGGAAGACCCTGCCCTTTTATAGGTGAAATCAGACTTCAAAGTCGGATTTGAAATCCAAATTTCTTTGGGGGCAGAGGACTGCAACTAAATTCAAATCGACATCAACTTTTCAGATTTTTGGAGCCGTTGGGATCAGGCATATGCGGCATAAGGTGTCTCTTTTCATCAAAAAGGGGTGATGGAGGAGACATAAAGCAAGAAACCACCGGATATTGTTGTTTTCCGGCGGTTCATGGCGAACTTGATGGGACGAAGGAATGACGGGGATTGGGGAAAGGCAGCGCCTAGGGAAGGAGGAGAAATTGTGAGGCGATGGGAGAGTGCATGATGTTGGAGACTGCCGGATATTGTTGTTTTCCGGCGGTTCATGGACGTTTTCTTTGGCAGGACCTGGGAAAGGGGTGAAACGCCTGGGGAAGAAGGAACTTGGGGAATGAGAAGCGTGATTTCCTGGGAAAAGAAGAAGTTTGAGGCGATGGGGGGTTGTACTATTTGGGAAAGATTGAAAATGGCTTACTTAATCCGGGCCGTCCGATCAATCAATCGGACGGTTAAGATAAATCAGGAATTAAAAGGAATATATATATATATATATTAAATAATGGAAAAAGCTTAATTAACTAGGACCGTTAGATTTAATCGTAGGGTCAAGATTTAAGCTAAAGAAGCACAATCCATGTGCTCGCCTACGTGACATACACAGATTGGCCGGTTTAAGAAGACTTGGATTGCCAAATTTGCTCAAATTAAATTCATTTAAATTATAACTACTTTATTTATTAAATAGCCATAAGAGATAATTATTTTGCAAAATTAGCTTATTTGATAAAATTAGTCGTTCTTAAAATTAAATTAATATAGATTAGTAACTCATTAATTAATTAAGCTTTCTAATTTTGAATAATATGTGAAAAATAACCATTGTGACAAAAGAAATTATATTTGAACAAAATAGATTCAATTCTTAAGAACGACACTTATTTAAAAAATGAGAAAGTAAGTAGTGACATAACATATTTAATTTTTATATAAAAAATGAAATAAATTTATTAGGTAAAAATAAATAATTAAAAATATTTTCGTGTTCCTATAAAAATTTCATAACATAACATATTTATATATATATATATATATATATTATTATTATTATCATTATTATTATTATTATTATTATTAGATGTGGAGAGCCAAAATTGGGTGTCAACACCTGGCAGGTTGAGGCAAAACGTTGTATTATCACAATAACTCTTAAGTGATGGTTGTCGGTTAGAAAAACTCCCACAACAGTATTTGCATGGTTCCTTAAGGGGTTCTGTTTAGTATGAATGGGGGTATGGGACTTCATTCATGCATTTCACAAGTAGACTT
>NW_006239159.1:418071-424251 GCF_000226075.1 Solanum tuberosum
CGGCTGGCGGTGATGTTGTAATGTAAAAGCCTGTATCCGGCTGTGTAAAGAATGTGGAGAGCCAAAATTGGGTGTCAACAAGTAGCCCCTTTCTTTGTCCATGGAAGAGAGTAAAGAAGACATGGACAAAAAAATATTGACACAATCCAATTTTAGGTGACCCACCAAAATACACTTTGAGAAATAACTTGACAAGAATGTTTATGGAGTTATGACCGAACTCTGGCTCCTGAGTTGCCTACATATCTCAGGTTTCATGAGAAATCATGCCATATGTAGTTCGAGAACTTAGCAAATTTTTATTAAAAATTTGCCCCAGTATCGAATTATGGTAATACTGAAATCTCTTGGTGGTGAGGTATGAAGAGATTAGCACGAATAGAGGGTTGAGATATAGTTCTAAAGAAACTTGAATGAGAAATGCTCTGTAGCAATTTCTACCGAAGACTCAAGGTAGATAGATGAATTTTCAAAAGGATGCCCCAGTGTCGAGTTGCAATGAACTGAGACATGAAAGAGCTATAAGTGAAATTTGAATCTAAACTTCTAAAAATCGAGTCGAGTCGAGTTTTGAGAGTGAATCCTTGACGTAGCTAGTGATGCTTGACATTGCACTAACTTGCCCTAGTTGCTGCTTAGAGGGAGTTCCTCGTTGTAATGCGTTGTCCTTCAAAACATGTAAAAAGGTGAAAAGTACCTGTTGCGGTTCAAAAAATTATAAAATTGAATAGTAATGTAAAGAGTAGAGTGTAGATGTTCAGACGACTGTTGACGTCTCTTTTTGTGTTGTAAGTGTGATGTAGGTAAAGTAACTTGTAATGTAGAGGCCCTCGACTGGCGGGGCGGTTGTTAGGTAAAAGACTGCATCTGGCTGTGTAAAACTTGTAATGTAAAGCCTTCGGCTGGCGGGGCTGTTGTAATGTAAAAGCCTGTATCCGACTGTGTAAAGCTTGTAATGTAAAGCCTCCGGCTGGCGGTGATGTTGTAATGTAAAAGCCTGTATCCGGCTGTGTAAAGCTTGTAATGTAAATCCTCCGGTTGGCGGGGTGTTATAATGTAAAAGCTTGTATCCGGCTGTGTAATGCTTGTAATGTAAAGCCTCCGGCTGGCGGGGCTGTTGTAATGTAAAAGCCTGTATCCGGCTGTGTAAAGATTCTAATGTAAATTTAATTGTCGGCGTGTGACAGCGTTTCTATACGTGCCTGCCCCCGATCGATGGAGCTTCAGTGACGTCACTACGATGTGGTCTCCGATTGGCGGAGTTCGATCGATGTTTGCTATGTACAACCTCCGGGTGGCGGAGTTTGACGATGTTTGCTATGTACAGCCTCCGATTGGCGGAGTTTGACGATGTTTTCTATATACAGCCTCCGATTGGCGGAGTTTGAAGCTGTTAGATGATGGTCTCCGATTGGCGGAGTTGCTGATGAGGTTAGATTACAAGCTCCAGTTGGTGGAGTTATTTTGAAAGAAAGCTAACTATCTTATTTTCCTACGAGGATCCTCTTTTCTTCAACACTTGATCCGGATCTTGAGCGTTCTTTTAAAAATTTAAATGAAATATTCTAAGACATAAGATGAAAGTTGAAGTACTTCGGGAAAATAAAGTAGGGAAAGAGTATTTTGGCTCATGATTGTGAGAAGTCGAATGGCGTGTCTAGTCATACCCCAAAACTTGATGTTATTTTCTTGATTCCTGCGTTCCTGCACTCAAAGAAAATTTTAGTTTGGGAGGGGGTGTTGATTTGTATCGACTCGCAGACTGAAGCCTCGTCACTGGAATTCTTCGACATCTTCTTAGTACCGCACATAGTTTCTTAACCTAGAGACTTGGTAGGTGGATGAGTAGAAAAATATTGTTGAAAATAATTAGCTTGTTTATCCAGAAAATAAGTATACTATGTATATTAGGTGTGTGTATATATATATATATGTATAGATTGTAATTCTCCAGCGCTTTTAGATTATGACATGTTCTGAAGTCCATCGAGCTTTCCATTTTGTTGACTTTATCTAACATAGTCCTCCTGTAGCTTTTACCTTTCTGATGAAGCTTTCCTAGCTCTTTTGAAGGCACTGCAACGATTAATATTCTTCAACATTCTGAGGTTACGCTAACTATGAGGAAGTGTTTCCTAAGGGTAAGTAAAGAAGAAAATAAAAATAAAAATTATGCAATGCATCGATCGAGCCTGACTCAGGTTGCCTACGTATCCCCAAGATAGGAATTAGATCGTAACATAGTTCGAATACAAGTAGGAGAAATAGAAGTATGTAATGCAATGACCGAGCTTGACTCAAGCTGCCTACGTATCCAAGTGGAATCAGGTCGTAACGTAGTTCGAATACAAGAGGAAAGTGAAAAATATGAAATGTAATGACGGGCCTGACTCAGGCTGCCTACGTATCCAAGAGGAATCAGGTCGTAGCGTAGTTCGATTACAATAGGAAAGTGAAAAATATGACATGCAATGTAAGAACATGTAATGTAGTGACCGAGATTGACTCAAGCTGCCTACGTATACAAGTGGAATCAGGTCATGACATAGTTCAAATACAATAGGAAAGTGAAAAATGCAAGGGACCGAATCCGACAAGGATTGCCTACGTATCCCACCGAGGGAATTCAGGTCGAGCGTAGTTCGAATACATGGAAATGACGATTTTGGGTTTTCTAAGGGAGACCAGATCCGATGTGGGTTGCCTACGTACCCCACCGTGGGAAGTCAGGTCTATACGTAGTTCTGTTACATCAAAAATGCAAAAGTACACAAAATAAGTGCTAATCTTGAGGTCTTCAGATGTAGTATTTCTTGATGGCGTCTGAATTGATTAGCTTTGTGCTCACTCTGCCATCCATTTCTGCTAAGATTACCGCTCCTCCTGAGAGTACTCTATGAACCATGTAAGGTCCTTGCCAATTTGGTGCAAATTTCCCTTTGGCTTCTCCTTGGTGAGGAAAGATCTTCTTCAATACTAATTGCCCCGGTGTGAACTGTCGAGGTTTGACCTTCTTGTTGAACGCGTTGGTCATTCTGTTTTGATTGAGTTGGCTATGACAAACCGCATCTATCCTCTTTTCATCTATGAGCATCAATTGTTCATTCTTGCTACGTATCCATTCTGCTTCGTCCAGACCAACCTCTTGGATAACCCTTAAAGATGGTATTTCCACCTCAGCGGGTATTACTGCTTCTGAACCATAAACCAACATATAAGGAGTTAGCCCAGTTGATGTTCTGATTGTGGTGCGATAACCGAGTAGAGCTTATGGTAACTTCTCATGCCATTGCATGTGACTATCCACTATTTTCCTTAAAATCTTCTTGAGCCTCAACTGCCCCATTCATCTGTAGGCGGTAAACCGTGGAATTTCGACGAGCAATCTTAAACCTTTCACAAGTTTCTTTCATAAGATCGCTGTTGAGGTTGGCCGCATTATCTGTTATGATTGATTATGGATTTCCAAACCGACAAACTATGTTATTGCGAACAAAGTCTACCACTACCTTCTTAGTCACTGCCTTGTATGTCGAAGCTTCGACCCATTTTGTGAAATAATCGATAGCCACCAGGATGAAACGATGTCCATTTGATGCGGGAGAATCTATGGGTCCAATAACATCCATGCCCCAAGCGGCAAATGGCCAAGGGGAACCCATCACATTGAGCTCATTCGGTGGAACCCGTATAAAATCTCCATGCACTTGACACTGACACTTTTGCACATACCGGATGCTATCTCTCTCCATGGTCATCCAAAAAAATCCAACTCTTAAAATCTTCTTTGCCAAAGTGAACCCATTCATGTGAGGTCCACATGTTCCTGCATGTATTTCTTCCAAAAGCCTTGTCGCTTCTGCGGCGTCGACGCACCTTGTCGCTTCTACAGCGTCGACACACCTCAGCAATCCCAAATCCGAAGTTCTCCTATATAGAATTTCGCCGTTAAGGAAGAAATGATTGGCCATCCTCCTCAAAGTTCGTTTCTGCTTGCTTATAGCATTTTTAGGATATTCTTGTGCTCCTATCAATCTTCTGATGTCATAGTACCAGGGTTTCCATCCAGTTCCTCATCTACATGAAAATAATATGCATGTTGATCATGTATCTCTATATTGATAGGGTCGATGTAATTCTTGTTTGGGTGTTGGCATGTTGATCATGTATCTCTATATTGATAGGGTTGATGTAATTCTTGTCTGGGTGTTGAATCATCGAGGACAATGTTGCCAAAGCATCGGCAAACTTCATTTTTGAGCTCAAGGGACATGCTTGAACTCAATCCTTGTGAATCTCCTACTCAACTCTTTAATGCAATGCAGATAAGGCAGGATCTTGACATTCTTAGTGGTCCATTCTCCTTGCACCTGGTGAACCAATAAGTCAGAATCTCCGATCACCAAAAGTTCTTTGATGTTCATGTCGATGGCCATCCTGAGTCCAAGAATACTCGCTTTATATTCCGCTATGTTGTTGGTACAATAAAACCTGATCTTGGCTGAGATCGGGTAATACTGACCTGTTTCCGAAATTAAAACTGCTCCTATTCTAACTTCCATAGAGTTTGATGCTCCATCAAAGAACATTCTCCATCCATCATATGACTCTGATATGTCTTCTCCTACAAACAAAACCTCTTCATCAGGGAAGTAGGTTGTGAGTGGCTTGTAATCCTGGTCCACCGGGGTTTCTGCGAGGTGATCAGCCAGGGCTTATCCTTTGATGGCCTCTTGTGTCACATACACATTATCAAACTCGCTCAACAAAATTTGCCACTTCGCCAGTTTACCCGTAGGCATGGGCTTCTGAAAGATGTACTTTAGTGGATCCATTCTTAAGATCAGGTACGTGGTGTATGCAGATAGGTAATGCCTAAATTTTTGGATCTATTCTTGAGATCAAGTACGTGGTGTATGCAGACAGGTAATGCCTAAATTTTTGCGCAATCCAAGTCAAAGCGCAACATGTTCATTCCAACAACGTGTATCTTGCCTCGTATAGTGTGAACTTCTTGCTCAAATAGTAAATAGCTTGCTCTCTTCTACCTGTCTCATCGTGCTGCCCCAATACACATCCAAATGCATTATCCATGACAGATAGAATAATTCTATTGAAAGCCCTTTGCATTCCTCTGTCCATTTTGTTGAAGCATCCTTCTTCAGTAACTTGAATATGGGTTCGCAGATCACTGTAGATTGAGCTATGAACCGACTGATGTAATTCAGTCTTCTCAAGAAAATCATCACGTCCTTCTTGGTCTTGGGTGGAGGTAGCTCTTGTCTAAGAAACTCATCACGTCCTTCTTGGTCTTGGGTGGAGGTAGCTCTTGGATTGCCTTTATCTTTGATGGATCCAACTCTATGCCTTTCCTGCTAACAATGAATCCCAATAGTTTTCCCGCGGGTACTCCAAATGCACACTTTGCTGGATTCAACTTTAGATTATACTTACGCAACCTCTCGAAGAACTTTCTTAAGTCATCCAGGTGGTCTGAACTTCTTTTGGATTTGATAACGACATCATCTACGTACACTTCAATTTCCTTGTGGATCATATCGTGAAAAAGGGTAGTCATGGCCCTCACGTAGGTTGCACCGGCATTTTTGAGACCAAATGGCATTACTCTGTAGCAATACACTCCCCATGGAGTGATAAACGCTGTCTTCTCTGCATCAATTTCATCCATCAGGAATTTGGTGATATCCTGCAAAGCAATCAACAAATGATTGCAACTCATGTTTTGCACAGTTATCGATGAGTATATAAATATTTGGAAGAGGGAAATCATCCTTAAGACTGGCCCTATTGAGATCTCGATAGTCCACACATATTCTGATCTTTCCATCCATTTTTGGCACAGGCACAATATTGGCTAACCATGTGGGGTAATTTATGACCCTTACAATGTTCGCCTCAATTTGCTTAGTTACCTCCTCCTTGATCCTTAAGATCAAATCCGGCTTGAATTTTCTTGTCTTTTGCTTAACAGGTAGACAAGAAGGATCAGTCGGTAATTTGTGCGAGACAATATCAGTGCTTAATCCTGGCATGTCATCATAAGACCAAGAAAATAAGTGACATACTGCTTAAGCAATTCTATTAACTTTTGGTTTCTTTCAGCCTCCAAATGTATGCTGACTCGTGTCTCTCTCACGATTTCCTCATCTCCTAAGTTGA
>NW_006239159.1:424516-426106 GCF_000226075.1 Solanum tuberosum
TTTTTAAAGAAAATAAAGACTTTTTATTTCAAAGCATTCTAGCTTTTTAGAAGAGGCAAGCAACAAAATATTAGGCATGATTCAAGCCTCAATTTGATCATGCGAATTTTAAAATTAAGACTACTTTTCCACACTACCAGGACTCTGGTTGAAACAGGGACGGGCTGGTGGTCCAATTCTGCAAGATTTCTCCAGGTTTAGCATCACGAATGGTCAACTTGTTGAGATTTATCCCTTCTTCTTCTCCAGCCATGGCCACGAACAGATTGCCTATTCCTTCCATGATGTCATCAACATCGGCTTGATCTGGTATCAAAGCTTGTTCTGGTATAAAGATTGTATTGCTTGACCCGTGATGGTCCCTTCCCGAGGCAGGCTCATATCCGAGTCCGTTGGTGCCTCTCTGGTGCTTTAGCTGGATTGGCTCAACTATACCATTGGACTTAGGTCCAAGTCCATTTTTAGGCTGATATCCATACTTCAACATTTCTGACGCAGCCATTTTTGCTGCACTTGACAATTTGGTATCTTCGGGCTCTGTTTCCTCATTGACCCTTATAGCTTGCATGATTTCCAAAGTGTGAAAAGTGGCTCCGTCTAACTCGTCGGTGACTGGGATAGAATTAACAGAATGAATTGGGTGACTGAGCTCTCCGTGGATGGTAACTTCTGTGCGTCCCCACTCAAACTTTACACATTGATGAAGAGTGGAAGGTACTGTTTTTGCCATGTGAACCCATGGTCTTCCCAACAACAGGTTGTAGTTGGACGATACATCCATCACTTGAAATAGAATGGGGAATTCAGCCGGCCCTACCTGCAATGTGAGATGTATCTCTCCGATGACACTTCTTTGCGCTCCATCAAAAGCTCTGACTTTCACACGACCTTCCTTTATCTCTACCAATTAACGCCTAAATCCCTCAAAGTTGTGAAAGGACAGATGTTGCATCCAGAACCACCATCAATTAAGACTCGAGTCACAATTTTATCACAACATTTGACTGCAATGTGAAGCGCTTTGTTATGGCCAGCCCCTTCTGCAGGCAACTCATCATCGTGGCAAGATATCTTGTTAGCTTCCACTATTCTTCCAATCGTTGCAGTTAAGGTCTCACTTGTGGTCTCTTTTGGAATGATCACTCCCCTTAACACCTCCATCAAAGCATTCCTATGAGCTTCTGAACTCATAAGCAAAGACCAAATGGATATGTAGGCTGGCGTTTTCTTCAGCTGTTCTTCAACCGAATAGTCTTTAGACTGCATCTTCTTCCAAAACTCTGTGGCTTCAGCATCAGTAATATTCTTGTTTGGATTTTGTTCTTTTCCGAGAACTCTTTGATTTAGGTCCTCTGGGGCATAACACCTCCCCGACCTAGTCATCCCTTGAGCCACGGCAGTGTCGATCATCTTACCATTGGCACTTGCTCGATAGTCCCAAAGGACTGCTTTGGTGTCATACTCGGGCTTCTTAGCAACTAGAGCGGTCACTACAACTCTTGGGAGATATGTTTGGACAGTCAGAGGTTCCCTTAGTTGAACAGTGATAACGAGTTGCGCCGAAGATGTCATGGCATCTGCTTCATCTAT
>NW_006239159.1:426206-445798 GCF_000226075.1 Solanum tuberosum
CTTGATCCTTAAGCTCAAATCTGGC
The DNA here is from genome assembly GCF_000226075.1 of Solanum tuberosum. Taxonomy (NCBI): domain Eukaryota; kingdom Viridiplantae; phylum Streptophyta; class Magnoliopsida; order Solanales; family Solanaceae; genus Solanum; species Solanum tuberosum. Next base: position 426,232 of record NW_006239159.1, read on the forward strand.
TTGAATTTTCTTTTCTTTTGCTTAACAGGTAGACAAATGGGATCAATCGGTAATTTGTGCGAGACAATATCAGTGCTTAATCCTGGCATGTCATCATAAGACCAAGTAAATACGTCAACATACTGCTTAAGCAATTCTATTAAATATTGTTTTCTTTCAGCCTCCAAATGTATGCTGACTTGTGTCTCTTTTAGGATTTCCTTATCTCCTAAGTTGACAACCTCTGTTTCATCCATATTGGGTTTCTTCTGACTTTCAACCGACTCGATCTCGTGTGGCAGATTTTCAGGCATCATGCTTTCATCATATTCTTCGTGATCTTGTTTATCATTTTCACCTTGCTCGGTGGATTCGTTACATGTCATAACCATTGAACGAGGATTTTTATTAATATGAGTGCTGAAAAGTGCAAAAGGTAAGTAAAGATAATTATATATTTAAAATAACGAGAAATGTTTTAAAGAAAATAAAGACTTTTTATTTCAAAGCATTCTAGCTTTTTAGAAGAGGCAAGCAACAAAAGATTAGGCATGATTCAAGCCTCAATTTGATCATGCGAATTTTAAAATTAAGACTACTTTTCCACACTACCAGGACTCTGGTTGAAATAGGGACGGGCTGATGGTCCAATTCTGCAAGATTTCTCCAGGTTTGGCATCACAAATGGTCAACTTGTTGAGATTTATCCCTTCCTCTTCTCCAGCCATGGCAACGAACAGGTTGCCTATTCCTTCTATGATGTCATCAACGCTAGCTTGATTCGGAATCAAAGCTTGTTCTGGTACAAAGATTGTATCGCTTGACCCGTGACGGTCCCTTCCCGAGGTAGGCTCATATCCGAGTCTGTTGGTGCCTCTCTGATGCTTCAGCTGGATCGGCTCAATTATGCCATTGGACTTAGGTCAAAGTCCATTCTTAGGCTGATATCCATACTTCAACATTTCTGACGCAACCATTTTCGTTGCACTTGACAACTTTGTATTGCCTGCCTCTGCTTCCTCACAAACCTTTATAGCTTGCATAATTTCCAAAGTGTGAAAGGTGGCTCCGCCTAACTCGTCAGCGACTGGGATGGAATTAACAGAAAGGATGTGGTGACTGAGCTCTCCGTGGATGGTAACTTCTATGCGACCCCACTCAAACTTTACACATTGGTGAAGAGTGGAAGGAATCGCTCTTGCCATGTGAACCCATGGCCTTCCCAGCAACCGGTTGTAGTTGGATGATACATCCATCACTTCAAATAGAATGGGGAATTCAGCCGGCCCCACCTGTAATGTGAGATAAATCTCCCCAATGACACTTCTTTGCGCTCCATCAAAAGCTCTAACTTTCACACGACTTTCCCTTATCTCTCCCATATTAACACCTAAATCCCTCAGTGGTGAAAGGACAGATGTTGCATCCAGAACCACCATCAATTAAAACTCGAGTCACAATTTTATCACAACATTTGACTGTAATGTGAAGCGCTTTGTTGTGACCAGCCCCTTCTTCAGGCAACTCATCATCGTGGAAAGAAATCTTGTTAGCTTCCACTATTCTTTCAATCGTTGGAGCTAAGGTCTCACTTGTGGTCTCTTTTGGAATGATCACTCCGCTTAACACCTCCATCAAAGCATTCCTATGAGCTTCAGAACTCATAAGCAAAGACCAAATGGATATGTGGGCTGGCATCTTCTTCAACTGTTCTTCAACCGAATAGTCTTTAGACTGCATCTTCTTCCAAAACTCTGTGGCTTTAGCATCTGTAACATTCTTCTTTAGATTTTTTTCTTTTCCAAGAACTCTTTGATTTAGGTCCTCTGGGGCATAACACCTCCCCGACCTAGTCATCCCTTGAGCCACGGTAGTGTCGATCATCTTGCCCTTGGCATTTGCTCGATAGTCCCAAGGGACTGCTTTGGTGTCATACTCAAGCTTCCTAGCAATTAGAGTGGTTACTACAACTCTTGGGAGATATGTTTGGACAGTCAGAGGTTCCCTTAGTTGAACAGTGATAACAGGTTGCACCGAAGATGTCAAGGCATCCGCTTCATCTATGTTTCGATAGTCGGGGGTCCCATATTCGTCATCCAGAGTAACCATGTTGACTTCCCGATTCTCATGATTAGGGAAGGGATTGTTGTTCACATTGGGAGGTGCTGGTGTGCATTTGATTACTCCTCTTCTGATCAAAGACTCGATCTGGTTCTTCAAACCATAACAATCTTCTGTGTCCTGTCCTTCGACTCTCGAGTGGTAAGCACATCGCTTGTTCCCATCAAAATTACGAGGGATTGGATCAGGAAGTTTTCCTTCAACTGGCTGCAGCACCCCCGCTGTCCTCAACCTCTCAAACAATTGGGCGTAGGTTTTGGCAATCGGTGTGTAAGCACGAGCATTTCTAGCTTCAGGATTTGGACGTGGTCTTGGTGCATATGCTGGTCTGTTTTGGTGGATTGGTGCTTGGACAGGGGCATATGGTCTTGGAGGATTTTGGTATGCTGGTGCTCGGGGTGGATTATAGTGTGGTTGGGTATTATATACTAGGACGTATGAAGTATGCGCAGCGATTTGGGGATTGGTGGGGTATCGATGGGATGGTCCTCCTTGTTGGTAAGTGACAGCTGAAACATCCTCCCTTTTCTTTTTTATGCCGCCAATGGAACCCGATTGTATAGCCCTACTTGCAGCTAGCAACGTGACCATAGACTGAATCTTCCCAGATTTAACACCCTCATCTGTAAAGTCTCCCATTTTGACCAATTCTGCAAACTTCTGACCCATCATTGACATCATCTTTTCAAAGTAGATACCTTCTTGAGCTCGAATAAAGTACTTCGAGAGCTCACTCTCATCTAGTGGCGGTTGCACGCTCGCGGCCTCAGTTCTCCAACATCGTGCATATTCTTGGAAATTCAAAGATGGCTTCTTCCGTATATTGGCCAATGAAAATCTGTCAGCAGTAATTTTAGTATTGAATCTGAAACGAGTCATGAAGTCCTCGGCCATTTCCTGCCAGTCACGCCATTTGCGAGGGTCTTGGCGGGTATACCAGGTTAATGCTTCTCCAGACAGACTCTGAATAAACAACTTCATCCTCAACTTCTCATTTCTCCCTACACCGACTAACTTGTCACAGTATGCCCTTAAATGTGCGTGAGGGTCACCCTTTCCATCGAACATGTCAAACTTCGGTGGTTTGTACCCGACCGACATGTCAATGTCTGGATGGATGCACAAGTCATCATAATCCAGACTCTCTGTCCCTCTAGTGACTTGTAGGCTTTTCAATGCTTTTCTCAGACCCTGAAGCTGGGCATTTATCGACGCATCTTCTTTCAACCGAGCATCTTTCTCCATTTCTTCATATTGGACGACCTCGTATGGGACATTATCCACGGCTGGCACAGTGAAGGTAGGAGCTCCAGCGGCATATACGAGTGTAACATGTGTCTCATAGGGAGCGGCGACATGTGCCCCAAGTATCTGCTGCATTGCAGGTATGGTAAGGCCGCGATTAGAAAGGTCAGGAACGGCCCTGACTGCGGTTGGGGAAGCCGGTGGGACTCAACCGTGAGTAGGAGCTTGTTGAGTAAGTTCGGGTTGATTTGTTAATTCGGCAGAAAGCAAGTCAGCCTTTGGTTAGTAGATAGGTGTCTTGAAAGTAGGGAAAGTGGTTGCCGACAGTTTGGCTAAGTCTCGCACTTGACGCAATTCTTCCATCAAGACCTCAAGTTCTTGTTCCTTGTGAGCCATTTTCTCATCATTTTGAATGTCAGGTATACTTTGAGAATTTTCGGGATTCTCAATAGGTACTATTATGTTTGCGGCAGCATTGAACTCGTCTTTATCAGTCATTTTTCCCTTTGATCGAAGGTTGTATCGTGAGTCAGCCAGTTTGCAAGTCGACATAAATCAACGTACTTTTGGGGATAAATAAAGAAAGGAAAACAAAGAAAAAAGAAAACTATGTTAGTTTGGGAAATATTGAAAGCTGTAACAAATAAGTAGATGTAATACATATATACGCCAATTTGGCGACATTCAAAGCGCGTCCTAATATAGAACCTCTTTTTGCCTGAGGTAGGTCTACGTTGTAATTAGTTTGATAATAAATGATCCATTTAAACACATTTTAGATTTGGAGCAAACATAACTTCATTGATTACGGTTTGGCTATTACAACGATGTAGGCGGTTAGAAGCCGAAGAAATGAAAGTACAGGGGTGGACATAAGGCATACAAGAGGGATAGGTCATATGGCCTTTTGAGGAACTTATGAGGGAATTCAAAGAAAAAATATAATCTACGGCCAAGTTGGAGCATCATCATCATCATCGTCCACATCATAGTAAGGACCCGGGTGATACTATGGGGATTCATCGATTTTCCATTCCCAGTTGTTTGAAAATTCCCTTTCATCAAATCCTATGGAACCATATTCCGAGTGAGCATCTTCTACTGTTGGAACAGGTTCATCCTCTATATGCATCACTCCTCCATCTCTAAGGTCATGCTCTGAGTATTCTTCTGGATCCTCTTCCATCTCCTCAGTTGGCTCTCTAGGATCTTCTTCTAGGTCTTCCTCCATCTCTTCATTTGGTTCATCATCAACTGCTTGTATGAGATGGTCGATGGACCGTGGGGTCACCTGTTGATACATGGTCGTAGTAATGTGCATGAGGTTCAATAGCTCCATGCCAATTTGATTTGACCTTTGAGTTTCTGTGAACCCCAAGATTCCTTCATAACTAGGCCTAGCGAGAATTCCTCCCATTATAAATCAAGTATAATATTCAGGTGTGCACCACGATTCAACCCCATGTCTGAGTCAAGAATACCGCACCATCCTTGTACCAAAGCAACGATCCTTTCGATCGGGATTCTTCCTTCATTATTGACCTCTATCAATGCCATATTTGACCATAGAGGAACACCTTGGGGAATCCCAAACTGCCGGAGGACTCTTAGAGGTGTGTATGGCTGAAAGCCTTCCAACCCAATCAACTCAATGAAATAGGCCTGGTTAGTTCTCAATAAAGCTTGGCCAATGGACCCACGGTAGTCGCCATTGAATGCGGTTCCCTGTGAGGTGGGTCAGGAAAAGGCGCCAACCATCTTCATCATTTGGGGCATCCCACATGCTCAATATCATTGCATGGTTTCTGATTTTGTTGCGTAAGTCTGCTTCAGCGCCATTTTCTGCATGTCTTTGATAAAAGTGTTCCAACACCCAAATCTGCAGCAACAAGTTACTTCCCTTGAAGTGATCATATCCTCTAGAGCAAAGGGATAATCATCGAAATATTTCTACCAAGATCATGGGTATGATGGTTACTCTAATAGGTCAATTAAACATAAAGATGACCATATGCAGTAGGTTGATGTCGACACACCCTTTTTTCTTTGGGAAAATCATAATACCCAAAAAGGCCGTCACGAAGACAATAGCCCTGAGTCTTTCCCAATCAACCCTGGAGATGAAGAATTCTTGATGGAACCTATCATAGCTATCTCGACGACCGAACCTTTTTAATAGATAATCCAACTTGACCCATCCTTCATCAACTCTTCGCAAACATTTGCCTACCCTCAAACCCAAAGACTGGAGAAAACTGATTCCTGATATAGTGAGCGGGGCCAAAGGTACTCTGCCAGCCAACTGTCAGTCAGTAATTTGACTTATCTCTTCCAATGTTGGTGTGATTTCAAAATCTGTGAACTGGAAGGTCACCATTGTTGGTTGCCAAAATTCAATTATTAGAGTAATAAGTGACTTGTTTGCTTCCACATTCAGCAGATCAGTTAACGACCCTAAGTGTAGCATAATCTCATTTCTGTAGGCCACTCAGATGTTTCGCTACCATTCTTTCAATGTTCGGAGGACCTCAGTCATCATCCTAATATCAAAAAGGTTTTGGTTGATTTGCATCTGAAAGAAAGGGTAAAGGGTACGATGAGTTTATTTGGTCCAAATCCGTTAAGTATTTAAGTTAAGATGATTTATATCAATTTCACACAACGTTTATGTCGTTGAGTTTTAAAGAAGAAACACATTGACATTTGGGTGGTTTCCTAAATGCAACGACAATACCGTATACTGTCTTGCTTAAGGCTATGCAACATGACCTATTTTAAAGAGTAAGATTTTTTCCTAGATGATTGAGAGTGGGACTGATTAATTGCGAGAAGGTGCACTATCGTAATTTCACCAACTCTGAAACTAAGGAATCCAAAGAGAGTTTCGGAGAAGTGCAGGAACACCCCTCGCGTGTACAGTGTGTGCGTGTACGGCCAAGACTCGATAGAATGTGCAAATGACAATGTAGGGAAAGCTGTAACAAGTAGTGTCTTAAAACAAATAAGGAACACAAGCTTGGATTTCACTTGCGACCTTTCAGTCAAAGCAATATATCAATAACAAGCTGAAAAATAAACACATAATCACAAATGTTGCTCCTAAATTGAGTTTTTCTAAGGTTAAAACCTAAGTAAGGTCCCCAGCAGAGTCGCCAAGCTGTCGAACCCTATTTCGAACCGGCCGAAACAGTTCACAACATTATATGGTTGTCACTCTAATTTTTGAAAAAAATGTTTTGTTTGTTTTAGAGTCGCCACCTAAATTTTAAGGAAAATATTAGGAAAATCATTTTTTATGTATGTAAATATAAACTCTATTTTGATTTATGAAATCAGTGAGATTCTGTTAAAGGGTTTTGGTTATTCGAGGGGAAGGTATGAAGCACCCCTCAGAGACTATCCGAAGATAGTCCTTAAACTCAATTTAGGAAAATATGATTAGGAAAACTTGTTTATTTATTTGCTTTAAAAATCAATGATAAGTTAATTGGTTAGTTTAAGAAAAAGAGTAAAATACAAGATACGATATATATATATGCCTTATAAAATAGATTTAATAGTAGTATTTTATCATGTAAAAAATAAATAAATAAATAGATGTACTTAAAAGTATGTTAATTTTTTATATGTTAAAAAATATAGATGTATCATAGTAAAGTTATCCCAACAGATATATAGATGTTGAATTTATGAAACTATGTAATTATTTCATTAAGACGTGAAAAATAAAATAAGATAGTAGTGGAGTGCAGATATGTAGAAAAATAATGTGTATATTAATGTGCAGGGATTTATAAATTATAACTAAAAAATAAATAACATTTAAAAAAGTGATATTAGAAATGAGAAAAAAAAATAAGTTACGTATAGAGAAAAACTAAAAAAATATAGATTTTGTACCTTTTTGCGTATGACATATAAATATATTTTTACCTTGTATTTTGAACCTGTGAGCATATCTAAAATCTTCAAATAACGTAATAAGAAATTTTAACAATATTTGAAAATAACAATAATGATAATAGTAAACATAATTTCTTTATAAAAGGGTGATTTAAAGAATATAAAAAATGGTCTAGCTATTGGGACTTATTCTATAGTTATATTTATTTTTTGTTAGAATATATAGGCCTACTTTCTTACTTGTTTTCTTTAAAATAGGTATTTCTAAATGGTAAATATCTTAGCCTTAAATATATTTTAAAGGGTAATTACTTTAGCCTTTAAACTAGTTTCAAATTTATTTGGGAGTTTTAAATGATGAATTTTCCTGTCCCTTAAGTTAAACAAATAACTTAAGTTGTATGTAACTTTTAAAGACTGAAAAAGGGTAACAATTTTAGCAAACTTAACATCCATTTTTGGCCTTTTAAAATCATGTTTCTTCTTCCTTTGAAAGTAGTGTTTAAAGCACCTTTGGACTCCAAACTATTGTACTTTTAAAATCTCGAAGAATAATGGTTAGCTCCAAAAATCTATACTTTAAGTAATGCAAAGAGTAATTTTTTAAACTAAAGAAAATCTGCTTTGTAAAGCTTGTTAAAGGTGCAGTTTTTTTAAAGAAAAAAATATGTATTATTGTGCTCAAATCATGCACATTTTGAGCTCAAATTCGGCTCTCTTTTGAGATTGAAAATGCATCATTTTTTGAACCAAAAATGCCGCATCACAAAAACTCTCATAACATAGCATTTTACTCCAAAAAATATATATATTTTGCACTAAAATCTGCACTGCTGGGCTGTTTAAAGTTGCAGTTCTTACCCATCAAAATTCTGTAATTTTCAGGATAAAATCTGCACTTTATAAAATTGCTACACAATTGTTTTTAAATCTTATTTTATTATTAAAACAGATCTAAAATGAATACGTTATACTCTAAAAAATGGGTTCCTCTCAGGTTCAGTTTCTTTTAAATGTGACCAAAAGATATGGTAAGTAACAAATGAAAACTAAATTCGAAAGTGTCGTCCTAAGCCAAATGGTCGTACTAAATTTAATATCTAGAGGGATGGGAGAAGAATGACTATGTCTTACTATCGCTCTCAATTGGTTTCTATAGACCCAAACATAAAAGCAAGCATAAATATAAATATAAATCATTGATAAGTAAAATGTTAGTCAAAATAGCAACACTTGTATGTATTTATAAAACATGTGAAATTTTGAAGTAGGGAGGAAGCGTAGGACACTATTGACGCGATGAAGGCCTTTAGACACGGGCTGATAATATATCGATAAGCACAAATCTGATTTGGGACAGATGAATGGAGTCGTATCACAACTCCAAATGCGCTCCCGAGTGTACATGTGAGAAGAAAATAGATAAAAATTAGTAAATGAGCTTCAAACTTGTAAGAAAGCAAATCAAAATAAATTCACGTAGTCATCCGTTAACCCAAATTTAAGTTAACTCGTATCAGCAATCCCATTCTAATCGATATGATTTTCTACAGATTAACCTCTTTCTGTAAGTTAGATTTGGCGTACATAATTTTAATACATTTTATACGAGAAAATGGTCAAAAGCCCCCCTAACCTATAGCCGGATTCCCAACTACAGACTCATACTTTACGGGGGTCCTATTACCCCCCTGAACATTTTTTTTTACTAATTTTCTCACCCTTATTTGCTGACGTGTCCACATAAACCAGATATAATTAAATGTTTGTTTACACGCGCTGCCACATAATGACTGGACCCCAGAACCCACGAATTTCCTTTAATCTTTTCATTTTCCTCTTTCTTTCTCTAAACCCTAACCTTTTTTCGATCTGACCAAATTCACCCCCATTCTCTTCGATTTGAGATTTCATTCCAATCGAAGTTTGCTGGGAAGGTTGGGGAAGGTTCGTTTAGCTTTTTTCGTTTGTTGGGTCGAAGTTTTCTCTAAGTAAAGGTTAGTTCTTTTAGTTCTTTACTAGCGATTTTGAACGATATTGATTATTGTGTTTGATTTCGAAATTGAAACTACAGTTGAATGCTTTGACAAGTAAATTCAAGTTTTAAGCTGATTTGGGAGAGAATGAAGGAATATACCGTTGGAGATTTGTCAACTATTAGAAGAATTGAGAAAAAAAGGAAGAAAAAGAGAGTTTGATTTTGGGAGAGATGAGATTATACCATTGGAGATTTAATATAGCTGATTTGGACTCACATGTGCAGTTTTCTTCAGCTTTTAACGTTTTATTTTCTGTTCTTACGTGCCTAAGGGAGTTGATCTCACCTTCTTGGACATGTCAGCAAATAAGGGTGAGAAAATTAGTAAAAAAAAATGTTCAGGGGGGTAATAGGACCCCCGTAAAGTATGAGTGTGTAGTTGGGAATCCGGCTATAGGTTGGGGGGGCTTTTGGTCATTTTCTCTATTTTATACACCATAAAGTGATCTTTATGTATGTCTGCAATTGCCTGTTGGAGCATAAAAATAGATATATACACATCCTTTTGAGGCTAACAAAAGGGGTAAACACAAATGGTCTCTAATGAATGGCGCAACAAATATTTACATGGTTTATACAAAATAATGAGAGGATACTATAACTACTTCTACCGATTATTGAGTATGGCTAAAGTAAACTTCATCTATCTAATTCATGAGATAAACGAAACAGTCGTGTATCAACAGATACGTGCAGCAGCCTAGTATTAATGTATTAAGGTTCATTTAGCATTTCGTTCTCTTATAGTCGTATCTTTGATCAAAGGGACTTAAGGATATATGATACAAGATTTTAAAGCTTTAATCCTTGTTAATACATGAAGAACTCAATGATAAACTAACAGTCATCCCTTACTAGTTCATAATACTATAAGATTTCAAGGTATTATGTTATTTCGGGTATAGAAAGAGGGGATTCAAAGATCTGCTTGTAGGCAGATTTTCCAGCAAGCAAATATTGCATTTAGGCTTCAAAATTTTTTTCAAACAAACACCAGAATATCCATTAGGTAATTGAGGTAAATTTTGTCTCAAATTTACGACAGAATGATGTCCTCCTACCCATATATGGCATTTAAACACACACACATATTGTGACTGACATGAACAAGGATCCTAATCCATATCACCTATTTTATATGCTTGAATTTTATAATTACACACGTTGTGACAAAAGAGTAAAGTGTAAGTTTAGACGAGTTAATCACCCAAAATAGGCATAAAGCAGAAACAAGGAAGAACTATGGATGTTTAGACATGGCGAATAACAACCTGACTAACAACATTTATGAAGCAAGAAGCAAAATATTCCTCAGAAAATATGAAACATGAGGAGAAAACAAAGGATCAAAATCGATTATCCTAGAGTAAGAGTTACTCCAATTGGGTTGTATGAGTTCTGACAATGCTTAGTAGATATGCATTACCAAGTCAAGACAGAGAAGAAATAATTTCACGTATTAAACATCAACGAAGAAAATTAGATAGAGAGGAGCCGACTTCGCATTGGTCTCTTAACGGAGAACTTTAACAGAGGACAAAGTTTATGCTAACAGGACTTCAAAATATCAAACATGCTTAACTACTCGAAATAGCATAGTCATTTTAAACTTAATGAGATCCTATAAACAAGACGTCTGAATTGTTAGTGCAAACAGATGGGACGTAACAGGGATTCAAGTTAGACATGATAACGCTTTCCTAACAAAGTTACATCATGTAAAATAAGGTAGGTAACCTGGTTATTTTCTCTCCAACATGATTTTAACAGAAGGGTATTGGTATCCTTAATCACACCATGCTTTAATAGGAAAATAAGGACATCTGGTCATATGGCAAATTAATCTAATAACGTTGCAAAAATATTTTTTTATTTTTATTTTTTGACGAGGGAATAAAGCTAAGCCGATCATCGAAAGTACTGGATTAAGAATTTTAACAACAAGTTAGCATCGTAACACTTCAAAACTAACGCCTGCAACAAAACGAGTAGATCAATCACCAGCCTAGTTAGGCGCAAACGAAAGGGGGATGGTTATATCCAAATCCATTTAGTTTCATTTAACATGTCATATAGCCTTCTCAAAAAATCCAATAGTTTATATTAACAACTTTGGGCACTGATTTGTTAACAGAATATTGTGTTGAAGACAAGACCCTTAGTCATCTCTTTTTTTCTTGAATTCTGAATTTTACAGGTCATGTATCACAATATTTTACAAACTACTCACAGACTAATTTTCAAATCAAACTGAACCGAGGCAAGATTCTGGAAACACAAAAAAATATAAAAAAATAATTAAAAAAAAAAAACTAAATCAAAGATGGGGACATTTAAACAACTATAATTGATTCATGAAAATTAAAGGAAATATGGGAGATTACGAACCTTGTGTAGAGCAGCAAACAAGAGCTTTGACGTCAAGAATTCTACTTTAAACTTTCTCAAACCTCAACACGAAAAAGAAACGAAAATAGAGAACAATGATAATAACTTTAAAATCTGTTGCCCTTTCTCTATTGCTGGGTGATTTTTCGAACCTTTTCTGGATGATTTTTAGTCGATTTTTGGGTGTTCTTGGATTTTTCTCGATTTTGTTCTTGATCCTTTCGAATGGGAAGACCCTGCCCTTTTATAGGTGAAATTGGACTTCAAAATCCGATTTGAAATCCAAAAATTGTTGGGGGCGGAGGACTGCAACTAAAATCAAATCGACATCAACTTTTTAGATTTTTGGAGCCGTTGGGATCAGGCATATGCGGCATAGGGTGTCTCTTTTCATCAAAAAGGGGTGATGGAGGAGACATAAAGCAAGAAACCGCCGGATACTGTTGTTTTCTGGCGGTTCATGGCCGTTTTCTTTGGCAGGACCTGGGAAAGGGGCGAAACGTCTGGGGAAGAAGGAACTTGGGGAAGGAGAAGCGTGATTTCCTGGGAAAAGAAGAAGTTTAAGGCGATGGGGGATTGTACTATTTGGGAAAGATTGAAAATGGCTTACTTAATCCGGGCCGTCCGATCAACCGATCGGCGGTTAAGATAAATCAGGAATTAAAAGGAATATATATATATATATATATATATTAAATATTGGAAAAAGCTTAATTAACTGCGACCGTTAGATTTAATCGTAGGGTCAAGATTTAAGCTAAAGAAGCACAATCCATGTGCTCGCCTACGTGGCATACACGGATTGGCCGGTTTAAGAAGACTTGGATTGCCAAATTTGTTCAAACTAAATTCATTTAAATTATAACTACTTTCTTTATTAAATAGCCATAAGAGATAATTATTTTGCAAGATTAGCTTATTTGATAAAATTAGTCGTTCTTAAAATTAAATTAATATAGATTAGTAACTCATTAATTAATTAAGCTTTCTAATTTTAAACAATATGCGAAAAATAACCATTGTGACAAAAATAATTATATTTGAACAAAATAGATTCAATTCTTAAGAACGACACTTATTTAAAAACTGAGAAAGTAAGTAGTGACATAATATATTTAATTTTTATAAGAAAAAATGAAATAAATTTATGAGGTAAAAATAAGTAATTAAAAATATTTTCGTGTTTCTATAAAAAATTCATAACATAACATATTTTATATATATATATATTTTTTTTTATTTTTTTTTTATTTTTTATTATCATTATTATTATTATTATTATTGATAATAATAAATGTGGAGAGCCAAAATCGGGTGTCAACAACATTCAGCTCAAACACCGAATTAAGCAATGAAATTACAACATGCTAACTTACAAATAAAAAGAGAAGAAAAGTATTAGTACCTTAATTCAGAACTTCTACCGATTTGTAGAGGTGTGGATATCTCTTCTTCATATCCTCCACTACTTCCTAAGTAGCTTCCTCAACAAATTGGTTCCTCCAAAGGACTTTGATTGATGCTACCTCTTTTGTTCTCAACTTGCGAATTTAGTGATCTAAAATCTGAACAAGAATCTCCTCATAAGACAAGTTATCCTTAATCCCAATATCTTCGGTTGGTATGATCATTGAAGGATCGCCCATGCATTTCTTCAACATGGAGATGTGAAATACCGGATGAACCGCTGCTAACTATTGTGGTAGCTCCAATACATAAGCTACTTTGCCAATCCTCTTGGCTATTCGATAAGGTCCAATATACCGGGGGCTAAGTTTCCCCTTCTTACCAAATCTCAAAATGCCCTTCATGGGTAAAACCTTTAAATGCACCCAATCATCTACTTCAAACTCTTACTCCCATCTCCTAACATCAATGTAGGATTTATGACGACTCTGCGCTGTCTTCAACCTCTCTTGAATCACTTTCACCTTCTCCATTGCTTTATGAACTAAATTTGGTCCTATCAACCCAGTTTCACCAACTTCAAACCATCCAATAGGAGATCTGCATCTTCTCCCATAAAGAGCTTCATAAGGAGCCATTTGGATGCTAGAGTGGTAACTATTGTTGTAAGCAAACCCGATGAGAGGTAGGTGATCATCCCAATTACCTTTGAAATTGATCACGCACTCCTTCAACATATCCTCTAAGGTCTGAATAGTGCTATATTCTTCCCTATCAGTGTCAGGATGAAATGCGGTACTTAAGTTCACCTTTGAACCCAAGCCTTTTTAGAATGACTTCCAAAACTGTGCAGTAAATTGCGCACCTCTATCTGAAATAATGGAGACCGGAACCCCATGAAATCTTACCACTTTTTGAAGATACAACTTAGCATAATCTTCTGCTGAATGAGTAGTCTTTACTGGCAAAAAGTGAGCTGATTTTGTTATTCTGTCTACAATCACCCAAATAGAATCATGCTGTGTGCGAGACCTTGGTAAACCTATGATGAAATCCATATTAATTATCTCCCACTTCCATTCCTAAACTTCTATATTCTTAGCAAAACCACCTGGCCTTTGATTCTCTACTTTAACTTGTTGGCAATTCGGGCACTTAGCAACAAATTCAGCAATGCGCTTCTTCATACTACTCCACTAATAGACTTCTCTCAAATCACGAAACATCTTTGTTGAACCCGAATGAATGGAATACTTGGAGCTATGAGCTTCCTCCATGGTCCTCTCTTGGAGTCCATCCACTATTGGTACATGACGAGAGGGAGTTGCTCGGATGGTAAGCACCTCTCACTTCCAACCCGAAGGTTGCGAATTTGAGTCACCTAGGGAGAAAAAAGAGGTGGGAGCTCCTAGGGAGAGTAAAATAAAAAAAATAAAAAAAATAAAAAAAATAAAAAAAAATAAAATAAAAATAAAAATAAATAAATAAATAAATATATATATATATATATAAAACCATTGGTACACACAATCTACTTTGATATCTCAATACACCATCTCCCCCTTGTTCGAAAGCTAATACTTTTTGCTTATGAACATTTGCCTTCAATTCAAGCAAAATAGGATCTTGGTCTTGCTTATCTTTTACTTCTAACATTAATGATGATTCAGCGCCATTCATTACCACTACTCCTTCTTCTGTGTATTCCATTAGTCAGACTCGTATGTGTGCAAGTCTATGCACATCTTTCGCTAACTATCTCTTTTCTTCCTCAACAAGGGCGGTACTACTCATAGACAACCTGCTTAAAGCATCAGAAACAACATTATCCTTAACTGAGTGATAAAGAATACTCATGTCATAATCCTTGAGTAATTCTAACCACTTCCTTTGTCTGAGATTAAGTTCTTTCTGAGTGAACACATACTGATAGTTTTTGTGATCAGTGAACACATCAACATGAACACCATACAAATAATGATGCCATATCTTCAAAGTAAATACTATAGCAGCCAACTCTAATTCATGGGTTGGGTAATTCTTCTCATTAATTTTCAGCTGTCTGGAGGCATAAGCTATAACATTGCCGTTCTGCATTAACACGCAACCCAAACCAACTCTAGATGCATCACAATACACCACAAAACCTTGAGTACCTTCTGGTAGGGTTAATACTGGGGCAGAAGTCAATCTCTTTTTCAATTCCTGAAAGCTTTTCTCATAAGATTTAGACCATTAAAATTTCACTGTCTTCTGAGTTAACTTGGTCAAAGGGGATGGAATAAATGAGAACCCCTCCACGAACCTTCTATAATAGCCAGCCAAACCCAAGAAACTCCTAATGTCAGTTGGAGATGTGGGGCTAGGCCAATTCAACACTGCCTCTATCTTTTGGGTATCAACTCTAATTCCATCAAAAGAAACTATATGGGCCAAAAACGCAATAGACTCAAGACAGAACTCACACTTAGAGAACTTGGCATATAACTCTTTATCTTTTAAAGTCTGGGGAACTATCCTGAGATGACTAGCATGATCGTCTTCATGCCTTGAATAGATTAGTATGTCATCAATGAAGATGATGACAAACATATCTAAATAATGTTTGAAAACTCTATTAATCAGGTCCATGAATGCTGCAGGCGCATTGGTCAAACAAATGAACTTGACCAGAAACTCATAATGACCATAACGAGTTCTGAAAGTTTTCTTAGGAATATCACACTCCCTTACTTTTAACTGATGGTAACCCGATCTGAGGTCTATTTTTGAAAAACAAGAAGCACCCTGAAGCAGATCGAAAAGGTCATTAATTCTCGAAAGAGGATACTTGTTCTTAATGGTAACCTTGTTTAACTGACGGTAATCTATACATATCCTTAAGGAACCATCTTTCTTTCTCACAAATAAGACCGCAGCACCCCAAGGTGAGACACTTGGTCGAATAAATCCCTTATCTAAGAGATCTTTTAACTGCTCTTTAAGCTCTTTCAGCTCAGCTGGTGCCATTCTATATGGCAGAATAGAGATATGATGAATATCGGGAAGTCTGTCTATGCCGAAGTCTATTTCTGTCTCAGGAGGGACTCCGGGTAGATCATTTGGAAAGACTTATGGAAACTCTCTTACTATTGAAACTGAAAGAATGTGAGGTATCTCAACCCTAAAGTCATTAACTCGGACTAAGTGATAGACACAACCCTTAGAAGATAATCTTCTCGCCTTAAGGTACGGACCCTTAGGCACTTCTGAACTATTACTCCACTCTATGACTGGCTCATTAGTAATCTGGAACTTGATAACTCTAGTTCTACAATCTATTGATGCATAACAGGCATGAAGCCAGTCCATACCTAGAATGACATCAAAATCTACCATGTCTAACTCAATTAAATCAGACATGGTGTATTTGTGATTGATGGAAATGGGACAATCAGGATAGACACTCTCTGCTTTCAAAAAAAATAATTCGCCAACAAATGTAGAAACACCGAAAGGTTCACTAAGTTACTCAGGAAGAACATCAAAACTATTTGCAACACAAGGGGTTACAAAAGGTAAACTTGCTCCTGGTCTAGCAAAGCATAAACATCAAGAGTAAAGATTTTGATCATACCAGTGACAATATCTGGAGAGTTGTCTTGATCTTGGCGACTAGTGATCGCATAATGGCGGTTTGCCTCATCCACAAGTACCAGAAGTAGCTCCTCTTGGTGCAGCCCTGTCTGGTGGAGAAACCGATGAAGATTAGGCCCTATTGCCCTGATTTCCACTACCTTGCATATTCTTAGGGCACTCTTTCATGAAGTGACCTTCTTGTCTACACTTGAAACAACCTGATTGATCATCACGACACTTACCTAGGTGGGTTCTACCAAACCTAGCACATGCAGGTGCCTAGTTACCTCCTTGTGCCACACTATCTTGAGACTGTGCAGGTCTAGCTCTAAAGTGTTGGGAATTTTGACCATTATACTAACTTTTGTTTCTGGCTGCAGGTGCACTAGCAGATGATGGTGCATGTCCCTTTTTCTTTTGCTGAAAGGACGAACGGTTCACATTACTTTTCTGCTGCCTGAACTCATTCCCTGTCTTAGCTTTCTTATTTCTGAATTCTTTCCAATCCCCCAGCTTCTCTTCTTTAACTTGATGTACATAGACCATCAACCTTGATATATCCATGTCCCCAACTAGCATTGCTGCCTTGTCCTCCTTTCTTGATAGACGGGACAACCCAGCAACAAACAGACTCATTCTACTCCTCATATCCGCAACCATCTCCGAAGCATAACGGGATTTTTGGGTGAACTTCAACCCATACTCATGAACACTCAAGGAATCCTGCTTAAGGGTAAGAAATTCTCATACCTTAGCCTCTTTCAGTTCTCGGTGGGAAGAAACGCCCCAAGAAGGCCTCCTCAAAACATGCCCAACTCGCAAGTGGTACATCTTCAGCTCTATCCTCTTTCCACTGGTCAACCCAAGTCCTAGCAACATTCTTCAATTTTGGGTGAACTTCAACCCATACTCATGAACACTCAAGGAATCCTGCTTAAGGGTAAGAAATTCTCATACCTTAGCCTCTTTCAGTTCTCGGTGGGAAGAAACGCCCCAAGAAGGCCTCCTCAAAACATGCCCAACTCGCAAGTGGTACATCTTCAGCTCTATCCTCTTTCCACTGGTCAACCCAAGTCCTAGCAACATTCTTCAATTGATATCCAACTAGTTTAACTCACTCAATATCGGCAACATGCATAACGTCAAATACCTTCTTCAGTTCCTCAACAAAACTCTTTGGATCCTCAATAGTGCTTGAACCCGTGAAACTTGGAGGATTTAACTTCAATAACTCTCAGATCCTCGAAGTATCAGTCACTTTCTGTCTAGCTCCTCTCTGTTACCCAATATGATTAGTCATAGCTTGGCTCAACATCCGGATAGCCTAGCAGAACTCATCATTGGTAACCTCTCCTTGGGGTTGCACTTCATGTGCTTTAGGTACCCCTTGCTCATCAACATTACTCCTAGCAGGGAGATCTCTGACAGCTCTTCGTGGAGGCATGATTATCTAAAAACACGTGCAAGCATTAATTAGAAAGAAACTTTTTAGAGATCAAACTCTAACGCACGAAATGAGCGTGACAGAAATGACAAATTTTCCTAAATATTGCAGCCTCTTAATTATAGATATGGTGCATTTCATAAAGATAACTAGGACTCTGCAGACACGGCTTCATAGACTCCCTATGACTCTTGAACTCTGTGCTCTGATACCAAGTTTGTCACGTCCCTAGCCTACACCCCGGACGTGGCTGACACTCGAAAACTACTGCTGGCCCCAAGCGAACCCTTGGCCTGGCATACTTACTCAGCGAAAGACTTAAACGTAAGAAGTATAACTCATGCAATAACTTAAGAAATAATATCTTAGCCAAAACGGCAACTCAAGTCTTAAAACGTATACAAATGAAATGAATAAGACTTAGGGAACTAATACTATTTGTCGATGAAGCCTCTAAAATAAACAAGGATGTCGGGATAAGACCCCCGATCATCCTAACAATGAAATACTGAAAGCAAAGTAAAAGGAGTCCTCCGGAATGCAAGGAGGCTCACCAACTGACTCTGAGTGCTCAACTGGATCAATGAGGCGCTGGGTGATGATCCTGGTTTCCTGAATCTGCATCATAATAAGATGCAGGTCAATTGGCATCAGTATATTGAATGTATGAGTATGCGAGTTGGAAACAACATAGGCTTGAAAAGAGTGTAAAAGGAACACTTACCTTGGATTTACTCAACTCCTGAACAACTTAACTCAATATAAAGCAATAAAACATATGCAATATATAGAAAGCTTGTAAAACAGTGGAAAATATCCTAGTTCGTTAAAGAAAATGCAATAAAAAACTCAATTTTACTCATATACTACAGTAATATAGTTTCTGTGGGAGATTCTCTAAGCGACAACCACCACATGAGCCTAAGTGGTGATACACCGTCTTGCCCACGCTGCCACAACTGTCCTATACTTTGCCGTCATATAGAATACCTTAACTAAGTTTATCCACTAGTCTATGCTAAAAAGCAACTCAAGGAGTCATCTAAAAAGTATGATCCTTTACTACCCATGATGGCTACATGATATATGGAGACTTGAGTTAATATGAAATCGCATCCCCAAATCGGTGCTCAATACTACTCCTAAAATATACATAGCTCATATATTTTTAAAACAAACTTATTTCTTTGGTTTGAGATAATTTCTCAAAACTTAGATTAAAAGCTCTCTTGGAAGCGATGTTCCCTTTCTTGTTCAAATGTGAAAACATTTTAAACTATTAGAAATACTTAGTTCCCTTATAGATTTTTGAGAAATGAACTCTCAAAACTTAGATTAAAAGCTCTCTTGGAAGCGATGTTCCCTTTCTTGTTCAAATGTGAAAACATTTTTTTAAACTCTTGGGAATACTTAGTTCCCTTATA
>NW_006239159.1:446774-457077 GCF_000226075.1 Solanum tuberosum
TTTATAAACTTCTCTTGACTTGCTTCTTAACTTCTAGACTTGACTCTTAACTTTCCTTGAATAGAATTATGGATTCAAGGTTCATGATCTCATGTTGTTGGATGATTTCATGATGTTCAGATTTACCTAAGAGTGTTGGAATCAACTAAGAAACATAGGTACGTTAATAAGGAACAAGTACAAAAAGATGGGGAATGAATGGGGAGAACTAGCGTCCCTGGCGTTTTGAGAGGCGCAGGGTGCCAGTCTTCAACATTCAAGGACTGGTTTGGGGCGCGCTGGCTGGCGCGACTCCCAAGGGTGTAGATTCAGAGACCCTTTTGGGGTGCCTTGGCTGGCGCGACGCTCCACCCCTATCCCCAGGTGTTTGACGACTTTTCTTCTCCGTTTTTCATCTCTAAAACCTCTAAACTCAATTGGTTCTTTCCCCAAACAGTTAGAATCATTTATACCCTCAATATACATCATATTCTACTTGAAAACACCACTAAAAACATGAGTCAATATCAAGCAAACTCCAAAACACAACCCACAGGGATTCTAACGAACTTCACCAAGGATTCAAGGGATTTATTTTTGAATCTAATAAACTTTGCTGAATTGAATCATGATTGGAACATGGGTGAACTTACCCATGGCTATGTGATCTCACATACCTCGTAGGGATCACCCCTTGATGAAATTCATACTCATAAACATTCAAGGAATCCTGCTTAAGGGTAATAAATTCTCGTAGCTTAGCCTCTTTTAGTTCTCGGGGGGAAGAAATGCCACAAGAAGGCCCCCTCAAAACATGTCCAACTCGCAGGTGGTGCATCCTCAGCTCTACCCTCTTTCCATTGGTCAAACCAAGTCCTAGCAACATTCTTCAGTTGATATGCTGCTAGTTCAACTCTCTTAGTATCGGCAGCATGCATAACCTCAAATACCTTCTTCATTTCCTCAACAAAACTCTCTGGATCCTCAGTATTGCTTGAACCCGTGAAACTTGGAGGATTCATCCTTAAGAACTCTCGGATCCTCGAAGTATCAGTCACTTCCTGTCTAGCTCCTCTCTGTTGCCCAACCTGATTAGTCCCAGCTTGGCTCAACATCCAGATAGCCTCACGGAACTCATCATTGGTAACCACTCCTTGGGGTTGCACTTCAGGTGCATTAGGTACCCTTTGCTCCTCAATATTATGCATAGAAGAACGACCTCTGACAGCTCTTCATGGAGGCATGATTATGTAAAAATACGTGTAAGCACGAATTAGAAAGAAACTTTTTAGAGATCAAACTCTAACGCACAAAATGAGTGTGAAATAAATGAGAAAGTTTCCTAAGTGTTGGAACCTCCTAATTATAGATGTGGCGCGCTTTACAACGATAACTAGGACTCTACAAACACGGCTTCATAGACTCCCTAGGACTCTTGAACTTTGTGCTCTAATACCAAGTTTGTCACACCCTGAGCGTACACCCCAGACATGGATGGCATTCGAGAACCATTGTTGGCCCCAAGAGAACCCTTGGCCTGGCTTACTTACTCAGCGAAAGAGTTAAACACAAGAAGTATAACTCATGCAATAACTTAAGAAATAATATCTTAGCCAAAACGGCAACTCAAGTCTTAAAACGTATACATATGAAATGAATAAGACTACAGAACTAATACTATCTGTCTATGAAGCCTCTAAAATAAAGAGGGATGTCGGGACAAGACCCCCGATCATCCTAATAATGAAATACTGAAAGCAAAGTAAAAGGAGTCCTCCGAAATGCAAGGAGGCTCACCAACTGACTCTGAGTGCTCAACTGGATCAATGAGGCACTGGGTGATGATCCTGGTTTCCTAAATCTGCATCATAATAAGATGTAGGCCAACTGGCATCAGTACATTAAATGTACGAGTATGCGAGTTGGAATGCTAAACACAACATAGACTTGAAAAGAGTCTGAAAGGAACACTTACCTTGACTTTACTCAACACCTGAATAACTTAACTCAATATAAAGCAATAAAACATACGCAATATATAGAAAGCTTGTAAAACAGTGGAAAATATCCTAGTTCCTTAAAGAAAATGCAATAACAAACTCAACTTTACTCATTTACTAAAGTAATATAGTTTATGTGGGAGATTCTATAACCGACAACCACCAGTATGAGCCTAAGTGGTGATACAACGTCTTGTCCACGCTGCCAGAACTGTCCTATACGTTACTGTCATATATAACGCCTTAACTAAGTGGATCCACTAATCTATGCTAAAAAGCAACTTAAGGAGTCATCTAAAATGTACGATCCTTTACTAACCATGATGGCTACATGGTTTATGGAGACTTGAGTTAATATGAACTCGCATCCCCATATCGGTGCTCAATTCTACTCCCAAAATATACTTAGCTCATATGTTTTTAAAACAAACTTTTCTTTGGTTTGAGATAATTTCTCAAAACGTAGGTTAAAAGCTCTCTTGGAATCGATGTTCCCTTTCTTGTTCAAATGTTAAAACATTTTAAACTCTTGGGAATACTTAGTTTCCTTATAGATTTTTGAGAAATGAACTCAACTCTTTACTCTTTGCTTAACTCGAAACTTAAGTCAAGTTAAAATGTTTGTGAAAGACTTTTGAAAACTTTTATAAACTTTTCTTGACTTGCTTCTTAAATTCTAGACTTGACTCTTAACTTTAATTGAATTGAATTATGGATGAGGTTCATGATCTCATGCTTATGGATGATGTCATGATGTTTAGGTGTACCTAAGAGTGTTGGAATCAACTAAGAAACATAGGCACATTGCTAAGGAACAAGTACGACAAGATGGGGAACGAATGGGGAGAATTGGCGTCCCTGGTGCTCTGAGAGGCACGGGGCGCCAGCCTTCAACATTCAGGGACTGGTATGGGGAGCTCTGGCTGGTGCGAAACCCCAAGGGTGAAGATTCAGAGACCCTTTTGGGGCGCTCTGGCTGGCGCGACGCCCCACCCCTATCCCCAGGTGTTTGGTGACTTTTCTTCTCCGTTTTTCATCTCTAAACCCTCCAAACTCAATTGTTTGTTTCCCCAAACACTTAGAATCATTTATATCCTCAATATACATCAGATTCTACTAAAAAACACTCCTAAAAACATGAATTAATCTCAAGCAAACTCCAACAACACAACCCATAGGGATTCAAACGAACTTCATCAAGAATTCAAGGGATTTACTTTTGAATCTAATAAACTTTTCTGAATTGAATCATGATTGGCGCGTGGGTGAACTAAAATCATCGCTATGTGATCTCACATACCTCGTAGGGATCACCCCTTGATGAAATCCACAAGCTAAACTCAAACGTTCTTGACGATTCTTGATTTCTCTTCTCCTTTCTCCTATTTTCTCCTTTCTCCAAGACCTAGCGTGATCTTCAACTTTTCTAAACTGACTAAAATCTAAATTTTCCCCAAATTAAACTCCTAAAAACGAATTAAAATAATTGGTAAGGAAAAGACTAAAATACCCTTCCAAAAATTTGGATTAGACTTTCCTAATTCAAACAGACCAACTTCCAAAAGGGATATCTCACTCATATGAACTCGGAATCGCGCAAACTTGGCGGCATTGGAAATATTATTCCAAGAGATTTCCTACCATATCTGGAAGTACACCTAATTTATCCTGAGCTAGGAGTTATGGCCATTTGAAGTTGACCAAAACTCAACTTATTCTAACTTAACAAAATTTCCAGATTTTCATCTTTCCAAAAATGACTATTTCCAATTATTAACTCCTTCCTAGTTATTTCAATTTGCGATATGTTACAAAAGATTAACTGGTAAGGAAACTGTCTACTCAACTTTGTGCTTGAGAATTCTTTTGACCTTAATTCATCTCCAAATCTATTCCCTCACTAAAGATTTGACCTTAAAACCTAAGCATGATTTAAGTATCACACGATACAACCTTATACGCAAATAAAGAATGATTCATATCTTCGCTTAGAAATTTTTGGAATGTTACAGTTTTTGTCTTGCCATCACTCTATTTTGCATATGTATAGAGGGATCTTCATTTTCTATCAGTCGATGACATTATTTTCAAATATTAGAAAAATTTGATGATCCCTCTCACAATGAGGGAATTATATTGGGAGATTGAGGATGTAGGAAAAGATAACAACTACCAAATTTCGATTTCCTAGGACATGAAGTCAACTTTGTTCTTTTTATTCAGTATGTCGTGTGAGTATTTTGACTGTTTGCATTCTGCCAACATAGTTCCTTTTCAAAATGTGTACAACCGACCAATGGGAATTTCATTATAGAATCATTTCGTGGCGGATAAAATTATGTCTCACATGATATCCATGCTCTGTAATAATATAATCTTCTATTTTACTTCAACTAAGTGCGGAGTTTAGATCAATAATTAGATTGTACAAATTGATAAAAAGAGAGCATAGAAATTTATTAAATGAAAAATGTTGTACTACTTCTACAAATGATAAGAAATATTTAAATAAATAGGGATAAGACACAAGTACCCACTTAGACTATGACCAAAATCCCAAAGACACACCATAACTAAACTAAGGTCCTATTACTCCCTGAATTCATTTCTTTTGTAATTCTGTACACCTTTTTAGCATACGTGGGCTCCAAACATATTCGACACGCCTCTACTAACTGGACTCACAAAGTGTGCAATGTAAGCGAAAAGGTGTGCAGAATTAAAAAAAAATGAGTTCAGGAGAGTAATATGACCTTAGTTTAGTTAAGGTGTGTCTTTGAAATTTCGGTCATAGTCTAGGGGGGTGCTTGTGTCTTATCCCAAATAAATATTTTAATAACTTTTGAGCCTCAAATATTTTGGGCCTAAAGCAAATGATTCACTTGCTTGTTGAAATGGTAATGAGGCCTCAAATCCGTTGTGCCTAAAACAAAGTTAGTTTTTATGTCCAACTTACTTAAATATTGGTATGCTGTAAACTATTTACTCACAGTTTATTGTGTTACCATCAAATATATAAATATACTACGATTAAATTATAAATCAACGTCAAATGAGTATTAATTAATCACGATTTAGAAATCATAGTATATGTAATAAAAATGTGTCATGTATTTTTAATTGGGTTAAGAAAAACTCTTATTTGAACGTGTGTACCGGCTAGCTACTTCAGGCCCACATCTTTAAGATTAATAAGTTATGAAGCCCATTTTACTAGTCTACCAGGGCTACAAAATACCATATCTATTCTAACTATCATTGAACCTTGTCATAACAACAACAAATACCAGTAACATCTCACAAGTAGAGTCTGAAGAGTGCAGGTATACACAAATTTTACTCTTACTATGTATGAGTCGGGGTTGAGAGATTGTTTACCTTTAAATTATTGTTAAATTTCCAGGTAGTGACCAACAAGGTGAAAGTTATGCGAGATATCGAATCCTCACCAAAAGGTGATGTTCAAGTAGCTGAGGTACTAAAATTTGTAGATAAATGAAATACACATACTTCTTATTCAAATAATAGATCTATAGGCTAAGCTACACATGTACAGTGCATAATATAATTTTCTCGAATATTATTAAATTTGAATAACAAGTGTTAACATCAAATTAATACAGGTGGACGAGCACTTGTGCATTTGGTGTGTGGCCAATGTAAGATTAAGGGGGAGGGAGAACATTGATAAATAATGAATTGGGATGAACATGACTCTTATACCATGTTAAACAAATAAATCTTAGGCATAACTTAACCGCAAAAGCTATCCCATGAAGAAAGAATTTCTCAAGATCATATATAGAAACCAAGTAACCTCTACCAATTTAATGTGGAAATCCAAAATAATTAACATTGATAGTATATTAATAGAATAACCCAGTCATTGCATAAAACATTTTGCATTAGTAGAATTTTTGTAAGGGTTTAGTTGTGATGCACAATTGACAATATCATTTTTAGTGGTCGCTTTTATGGTTCGAACTTGTGACCTATAGGTCACAAAGAGATAATTCTACCATTTCTCTAATTGGTCCACCTTCAACATCATCATATATATGTAAGCATTGTTTATTTTTTTATTTTTCTTTAAATTTAATTCGGCATTATTACCTTGCAACTTCATAATTTTTGTTGAGTTACAAGGTAATCTTGTAATAGAATCACATAATATGAAAATATATACTTGTAATATGAATGTGATAATAGACTCATAATATGAATGCATTAAAAAATGTGAAAACATACGTGATAGAAAGACCCGTAATATGAAAGCATAAAATAAATAGATAGACTCGTAATATGAAAGCATTAAGTAAACATGACAATACATGTGATACCTAGACTCATAACAAGAAAACATTACAATACTCGTGAGCAGTACACTCACACACCTACTATAAATTAAACGAGTGTTCCTCTTAAAATTGCTCAACCTTATTCAACAAAAATATATTACTTTCTTCTTCAAATCATTTTCTTTTGCAATGGAAAATGAGACCAAAAAAGGCAAGCAAAAAATTGAAATGAAGTTCATTGAGTCTGAGAGAGATCGTGCTGTGAGTTTCTCAAAAAGAAAAAAAACTTTGTTTCAGGATGCAAAGAAGTTTGCAACTCGGACTGGAGCTGAAGTTGGTGTGATGCTCTTTTCACCAGGTGGAAAACCATGTTCCTATGGTTCCACAAGCATAGAAGAAATAATTGAAAAATTTCTCAAAGTG
The DNA here is from genome assembly GCF_000226075.1 of Solanum tuberosum. Lineage (NCBI taxonomy): Eukaryota > Viridiplantae > Streptophyta > Magnoliopsida > Solanales > Solanaceae > Solanum > Solanum tuberosum. The sequence goes on from NW_006239159.1 coordinate 453,475, forward strand.
AAACTAGAGGATCACCAACGTGAATATGCTGAGGGCAAATCAAATTATTTTGAGGCATTGGAAGATCTCCATAAAGAATTGCAAACATGTAACGAGAAAGAAAAAAAATGACTACTAATGCATAAGATTCTTCACCCTAGTTCAGAAATACCTCAAGATAAACATATGGAGGAGCAAAAGTTGGCATTGAAGTTGCGGGTAGACAAGATTAAAAAAGAAACACAAAGCTCTATTTTGGTCGAGCATCTGAAGTTTGATTTAAATGTTTCCCTTGAGCCAGAAGAGGAGGAAGAATCTTGAACTCAGAATTATCATGGAGTTTATAGTCAGAGCTCTTAAAATTGAAGCTATGCTTGGATAAGACTTTACTAGCGATTGAGTTTTCTATCATGATAAATTGTTGTCTTTTAAATTAATTCACTTGTTTTTAGTAATCAATTATCGATCTATATGAGGTTTTAGATTACAAATAAAAGGTTCTGGATTTCGTATGATATTAAGTCATTTTTTCTCTCCTTAGTCTTTAATGATGCTTTTTGTAACACTCCGAAAAATTCTAAGCTAAGGCCAGAACCATTTTTTAATTACCTGTAAAATGGAATCAGGTGATCCTTAAGTTATTCACATGTGTAAAGGTCATTTATTTTGTGTTCGAATGGATTTGGATATGATTTACGGTGACAAGAACACCCTAGCACAAAGTTGAGCTGAAATATTCATTTTCGATTAGGTTTTGACATAAGATTCTACTTAGGTCAACTTCAAACGATCATATTTACCAGCAAATAATGAATTATGTGGCCTATGACCTACCAAATTAAAGGTCTTTTAATCTTCTTTCCAAACCCACCAAGTTTACCTTATTTCATGTCCGGAGTAAAAAGTTATGACCGTTTTACCAAAGTCTGTCAAACCACATTTTTCTGAGTCTGTGAACGACGACCTTAGCCAACATGTAGTGGGTAGAACGACGACCCATCCTGTCAGGCCATTGTTAGAGTACTGGGGGTCAGCTTTGGGGACCCAAATCCTACGGATCCAACCGACGGGTCGTAGGTGGACCTACTGGCCGTCGTTTGGACACGTAAATAGACTTTTGAGCTTTAAAAACTCAATATAGAATCCACGGATGGGATCTACGGTCCGTGCTTCAAACCACGACTCTTAGGTGGTCCCGTGGATAGTTTTTGACAACTTTTAAAGAGGGGTAGTTCGGTTTTTTCCCACCCTCTCTAAACCTAACCCACAACATTTTTTCACTTAATTAAGGTCTAAACAGTGTTAAAACATTATTTTATGTTCTTTAACACTGGAAAGACTTAGAGCAATGATTCAAGAGGAGAAAATCTAGGGTTTTCTATCGTTCTTCGAATTTCATCGATTTCGCCAAGAACTTTGTTCTTCCAAGGTATGTAAGAATATCATAGTGATGGAATGAGTTCATCCTCATACCCTACATCTAATTTCTATCAGTAAAGAATAATCTAGGGTTACATCTTTAGTTTTGATAATTTTTTAGATGAGTTCGTTGTTGAATTCCAAGTTGTTAATTCCTAATTTTCGAGTTGCTATATATTATGTATTGAGATTCTTGAGTTGATTATTCATACTTATTTTTCAGCATGAACCCTATTATTTGAAGTATTCACTGAGTTATTGATGAGAATATTTTTAACCGAATAATTATCTTAAATTGATTTTCTCATAAGGTGAAAAATAGTTTTTGAGAAAAGTTTAAAGAGGCATATTGAGTAAAGCTTAAGGGAATTATTGACCCCCAAATTTATCATTTTTTATTGTAAGAAAAGAGAAACTTTGATTTTCTAAACAAGTAATTAGTTCAGAGTTAATTCAGAGCAGTTGCCTTGTTTAAGAGGATAGTTGAACAATTATCTCAAACTAGAGAAAGAGAAATGTTTTTATACATTGAGCAAAGGTAAATATTATTGGGAGTAGTATTGAGCACCGATATGAGGGAGAGTTCATAAAACTCACAACCCCCATAAATCATGTCTTGCCAACATGGGTACAAGATCATACGTTTTTTATGAATCCTTAGAGCCTTCATGCATAGCTTAGTGGATCCACTTAGTTGAGGTGTTATATATCCTGACAAGCTATAGGACAGTTCTACAAGTGTGGACAAGACGATGTATCATCATTTAGCTCATAGTGATGATTGTCGGTTAGAGAATCTCCCAATAGAGTTAAAGTGTTTTTTTATATATCACTTATTATGTTAAAGTTCAGAGAATGAGAAAGTATTTTTGTAAATTTTTAATGATTTCACTTCCTTATTTCTTTACATTCAGTCGAGTATATATCTATATCTATTGCAACCTTTTCATTCAGTTGTTTGCTATTCAGTTATATTACATACTCATACATTCAATGTACTGATGTCATTAGACCTGCATATTTTATGATATAGATACAAGTGTTTAGGATCATCAACAGGCATTTCATTGAGATCACTTTGCGCTTCACACTGTTTTTGTGATCCTCCTTGCCTTCTGGAGGATTTTACAATTTACTTTCATGTTATTGTTGAGTTGTCGTGGGTCTTGTCTCGACTTCTATCCTAGTATTAGAAGCTTCATAAATAGTTAGTGTTGATGAGTTTCTCAGTATTTCCCTCTTGTTTGAGACGTTTTGAGATTGTTTTGCAAAGTATTATTATTATTCCACTTAAGTATTTTTCGACATCTGAGTTGAGTATTTACTTGAGTTTGAATGTTATAAATTCCATTTTAAAGCTTCATTATTCTTGAGTAAGTCTTCAACTAAATTGTCATACAGGCCAAGGGTTCGCTTGAGGATCAAAAATGGTCCTCGAGTGCCAGCCACGTCCAGGATGTAGACTCGGGACGTGACACTTTGTGTTGCCTAAATTGATAAATTAATTAAATTTTTTTAATAACTAGTAAACATTGTGAAAGTGATATATCAAAGAAAACTCTCATACACTCATTAATTTTCTTTATGTTTTCATCATCAACAAGATTAGTGCATTTACATTTTACATCTAGGCTAGCTGTCACGCCTCAATTCCAATTAAGACGGACATGCACTCAATACCCTAAAGGCCCGAGAGAACCAACATGTAACATGTGCTTACTATGCATGTAACTATGACAATCTTGTGACAAGTTCACATAGGATGCAACGATACGAACTGACATAAGTAGACCAAAAACTTATATACAAGACTTGGCCGTCGAGGCCACAACTTGTTAAGACGCAACTGAACCATATACACAAGTCTACAAAGCGTCTAAAAGATAGAAATCCTTAGAGTAGGCCGGGATAGACCCCGCCTTACCCTTAACTACGATACAATAACAAAATGAATCTACCAAGGACTCAGTAAAGCTCCGAAGCAACCTGGAGCTCACCAAAAGTAACTAAGTGTCATATGCTCCTATTGAGAAGGTCTACTAGCTGGAGTACCTGTGCCAGCAACATGAAATGCAGCGTCCCCCGCGAGGGACGTCAGTACGAGAAAATGTACTGAATATGTAAGGCAATAACATATCTAAATAAGAGTTCAATGAAACCAAGTATCAATATATGTGTGCATAAATCAGAACAGAAGACCACCTT
>NW_006239159.1:458293-460430 GCF_000226075.1 Solanum tuberosum
TAGGGCTGCTGATTGAAGCCAAGAGAGACCAAGAGAGAAACTTAAGAAATCTGAAAATTTTGCAAGTGAAAAATGGAGCAAAAGATCCGATCTTTATCCCTTTAAAATGGAGGTGTAATGGCCGACTTTCTTGGCCAATTTTAGGCCATATATTGTCAAGTAGGTGACCCACCTACTTGGCCTTTTAACTTGGGCCTTTTGGACTTAAGATTATTGGGCCTTGGCTGTCCATTTTACCTTATTCTTCTACTCAACTTGGGCCAGATTAATGGAAGTTGGTGATAGTGTACTTGGCCCAATTACATGGTCAAAAAAACAAAAAAAAAGAGTCTTAGTAGGTGATGCACCTACTTGGTCCTTTGGACTGGTCAATAAGTCAAAGTAGGTGATGCACCTACAAGCTTAGTTAAGTCAAGCAAGCAGCTCACTTATTTTATTCCATTTTCTAAATACTTTCCCTTTTTCTTCAACTTAGCACTTAACTTTCAAATTTAAGCTCAATTACCACCTTACTACCTCTAGTGTAAATACTTCCGTCTGAGTTGACTTGCAGTACACATGCTGAAACGTACAAGGCGTTACATCACCTTTCGAGCTAGTTTAAACCAACACTAATCATATAAGAAGCACAGTCCCTCACCTATACTATAAGGCTATGTCAAGTATCACATGAATAGAACTAGCATACGCATAATACAGGTTGTTACATCCTTCCCCCCCTTAAAACATTCGTCCTTAAATGTTAGCATGGTTATCCAGCCCAAACAAGTTCAAGCCTAAGTTAGTGCTACTATTAATCACATAATACATATAGACTTATACTTACTTGTCAACGTCTAGACTAAGCATTTTCATCTTTCTCATGGATCTAAAAGAGATGAGGATACTTCGATTTCATATTTTTTTCCGCTTCCCATATAACTTCTTCTACTTGTTGGTTCCTCCACAATACTTTTACAGAAGCTACTTCTTTATTTCTTAACTTCCTAACTTGTCGATCCAGAATAGAAATGGGTACTTCTTCATAAGTGAGATCTCCCGTAACCTGTACATCTTCAGTAGGAGTAATACGAGATGGGTCACCTATGCATTTTCGAAGCATCAAGACATGAAACACCAGATGAACTGATGAAAGCTCTTGTGGGAGCTCTAACTCATAGGCTACTTGGCCAACTCTTCGTATAATCTTATATGGCCCTATATAGTGGGGACTCAACTTCCCTTTTTTACCAAACCTCATTACCCCTTTCATTGGAGACACCTTCAAGAACACCCAATCCCCTATGGAAAACTCTAGTCCTCTTTTTCTAACATCCGCATATGATTTGTGTCGACTTTGAGCAGTTGTTAGCCGTTGTTGTATCACCTTAACTTTTTCCATAGCTTGATGAACAAGATCTGGCCCAAATAAGGCAGTTTCACCTTTTTCGAACCAACCAATTGGGGATCTACATTTTGTACCATATAAAGCTTCATAAGGTGCCATTTTAATACTTGAATGGTAGCTATTGTTGTATGAAATCTCGATCAATGGCAAATGATCATCCCAACTACCTTTGAATTCCAATATACAAGCTCGCAGTATATCCTCAAGTGTTTGAATTGTACGCTCTGCCTGACCGTCTGTTTGAGGATGAAAGGCTGTACTTAATTTCACTTGTGTTCCTAAACTCTTCTGAAATGACTTCCAAAGATTTGCAGTGAATTGAGCTCCCCTATCCGATATAATAGAGATTGGCACTCCATGTAGACGAACTATCTCTTTAATATACAACCTCGTATAATCTTCAATTGTATAAGTAGTCTTGACCGGCAAGAAGTGCGCTGATTTGGTCAGTCTATCAACAATTACCCATATAGAATCAAACTTCCGAAATGAACGAGGCAAACCAGTGACAAAATCCATGTTGATCATATCCCACTTCCAAATTGGAAGTTCTATACACTGCATATAACCTCCGGGCTTTTGGTGCTCCACTTTTACTTGTTGACAATTTGGACATTGAGCCACGAATTCCGCAATGTTCTTCTTCATGTCCCCCCACCAATACATATCTTTCAAGTCATGATACATTTTAGTTGATCCCGGATGGACAGAATATCTTGAATGATGTGCTTCCATCATAATCCTCTTTCT
>NW_006239159.1:460713-462625 GCF_000226075.1 Solanum tuberosum
TGTATAAGTAGTCTTGACCGGCAAGAAGTGCGCTGATTTGGTCAGTCTATCAACAATTACCCATATAGAATCAAACTTCCGAAATGAACGAGGCAAACCAGTGACAAAATCCATGTTGATCATGTCCCACTTCCAAATTGGAAGTTCTATACACTGCATATAACCTCTGGGCTTTTGGTGCTCTACTTTCACTTGTTGACAATTTAGATATTGAGCCACGAATTCCGCAATGTTAGTCTCCATGTACCCCCACCAATACATTTCTTTCAAATCATGATACATTTTAGTTGACCCCGGATGGAAAGAATATCTTGAATGATGCGCTTCCATCATAATCCTTTTTCTTAATTCATCTACATTAGGTACACACAATCTGTTTTGACATCGAAGTACTAGTTGGCATAGATCCTTAGTTATTCCTTGTCTTTCCACAGACTGCCCATAGGTGCTTGCCATTATTTTACGACTTAACGCATCAGCTACTATATTTGCTTTCCTGGGATGATACAAGATATCAATGTCATAATCTTTTAATAGCTCCAGCCATCTTCGCTGCCTCAGATTTAGGTCCTTTTGCTTAAAGATATATTGCAAACTCTTGTGATCAGTTTATATGTCAACATGAACTCCATACAAGTAGTGGCGCCATATTTTCAAAGCAAATACAACTGCTGCTAGCTCTAGATCATGGGTCGGATAATTTTTCTCATGTGGCCGCAGCTGCCTTGAGCCATAAGCTATTAATTTACCAGGCTGCATCAATACACATCCTAGGCCCACCCCTGAAGCATCACAATACACTGCATACCCTTCTGTTCCTTCTGGAAGTACCAATACAGGTGTAGAAGTTAATTTATTCCTCAGTTCTTGGAAGCTTCTTTCACATTCATCACTCTACTGAAACTTGGTTTCTTTGGGTGTTAGATTTGTTAAGGGTGCAACAATGGAAGATAATCCTTTAACGAACCTTCTGTAATAACCAGTCAATCCAAGGAAACTATGGATCTCCGTAGGCGTTGTAGGTTTTGGCCAGTTTTTCACGGCTTCTATCTTCTGGTTATCAACCCTTATTCCTTCATCGGATACAATATGACCTAAGAATGCCACAGATGTTAACCAGAACTCACATTTGAAGAACTTTGCATACAACTTACGATCACGAAGAATTTGTAAAACCTGCCGCAGGTGATTAGCATGGTCCTCTTTCGATCTTGAATAAACCAAAATATCATCTATGAATACTATCACGAACACATCTAAAAATGGCTTAAACATAGTATTCATCAAATCCATAAAAACTGCTGGTGCATTTATTAGCCTGAATGACATGACTAAAAACTCAAAATGACCATACCGTGTTCGGAAAGCTGTCTAGGGTATATCTTTATCTTTGACCCTCACTTGGTGATAACCCGACCTCAGGTCGATTTTTGAAAAACACCTAGCACCTTGTAAGTGATCAAACAAATCATCAATTCTAGGGAGGGGATATTTGTTCTTAATCGTTACCTTATTCAACTGCCGGTAGTCAATACACATTCTTACCGAGCCATCTTTCTTGCGTACAAATAAAACTGGTGCTCCCCATGGGGACATACTATGGCCTTATGAATCCCTTTTCTAATAAGTCTCTTAATTGCTCCTTCAACTCCCGTAATTCTGTCGGGGTCATTCTATATGGAGGGATGGATATAGGTTGAGTATCTGGAATCACATCAATACCAAACTCTACTTCTCATTCTGGAGGTAAACCCGGAAGATCTTCAGGAAATACATCGGGAAATTCATTTACCACTGGAATGGATGGAAGAGTTGGTGGCTCCACATCTATATCTTTCACTCTCACTAGATGGCATATGTATCCTTTGGACATCATCTTCCTTGCCTTAAGATAAGAAATAAATTTACCTTT